>NW_006921539.1:309239-594966 GCF_000340215.1 Pseudocercospora fijiensis CIRAD86
AATAAGGAGAGGGGCGAATCTAGGCTGGACGCCCGAGAGCTTCTCTTTCGAGCCCCTAAGCTTCCTTATAGCCCTCTAGCCGAATAAACGGTCCCTTATTATCTAACCTAACGGCATTACGCTAGGTTGTATACGTCGGAGCAAAAGCCGTTTAGAGTCAAGGTTAGGCCTATTATCGGCTTCGCGAAGGCTACTAACAAGATCTAGGTTTAGCGTTTTAGCAATACTAACTAGGTTAGATTCCGCCTTGCCGACTGTAGTATCCCGAATGCTATAACGCGACAGATTACTATAAATAATTACTTCCGTTAATACTACGGAATTACCCTTAGACACCTAGATCGTCCGGTACTTAACGTTAGTATACGCGCTAATCCCTAGTACCTACCTGCCGAGCTGTATACAATCCGTACTAATAAGCCTTATCGACGCCTACTTAGAGGCGACTAGACTTCTAAGATGCTTAAATTCGCAGCTATATTTCCAAACCTCGATGCTATATCTATTACCGGAACTCCTAGTACTAGGCTTAGAAATAGTCCGCGGCTCTTCCGTCTTACCGATCCTACTAGTAATTATTAGTTAACTCCCGTAAAGCTATTTAGCTTCTCGGTAGGTACTAGCATAATTATAGTGCCCGGCCGTATCCTAGATACTCCTCGCATAGGCTATAATTCGAATTCGAAACCTAGTACACTATAGAAGGACTGCTAGAACTTGTAGAGCGTTAAGTTTACTAGACCTAGAAAATTTAACAAGTAGTCGGTCCTAGTTACTAACCGTAAGAGCAATCGAGGTAGTACACTATATAGTAACCTAGGTAGTCCTAAAAAGGCCTTTACAAAGCTCTACGGTAGCAAAGAGAAGTATCCGAAGATAACCGTAATTATCGTTAGTAAGCGTTACTACACTCGTTTCTACCCGACTCGTAGGCAGGATACACATAATAACTGTTAGAACCCACTCGTAGGTATAGTCGTCGACTATAGTGTCGCCGATAAGATCTATATAGGGTCGGGCTATAGGTATATTTAGGACTTTAAGGCACAGCACGACCCGCTTACTACGTAGTTACTAAGGACGAAATCAAGTTTAAGGCGGATAAACTTTAGCAATTTACACACTACCTCTGCTACCTCTTTAGCTGTACGATAAAGGCTATATCTATCTGCCTACTAGCATACTACGCAGACCTTCTTTGCGAGCGTGGCCGTGCCTATTTGTTTAGCGTCCTAGCTAAGAGCTATAGCAGCAATTCTTCAGTCTTTAACGCCGGACAAGAGTAGTCTCGTCTAGAGGATAAAGAAGAAGAAGAAGAAGAATTCAATATTAGGAGAATAAACTTTAGCAATTTATATACTACTACTGCTATATCTTCAGCTATACGACTAAGGCCGTGTTTACCTATGCTAGATATGCGCCTTAGCAATCTAGCGCCCAGACTCGATATAAACCTAATAACGCCGTAGGCTCGGATCTAGTACCGGCATATTGAAAGGGCGTACAAGGCTGCAATTATTATTAGGTAGCTAATCCCTTCGTTATAGGCGAAGGCAAATAGCTCCACCTATAACGAAGAGGTTAGCTGCTTAATAATAATTGCAGCCTTATATACCCTTTTAATATACTGGTACTAGATCCGAGCCTACGGCGTTGTTAGCCTCGACCTTCGTTAACTACGGTATAACTACGACGGCGACGAAAATCCTATAGTACGTCTACCGAGAATTACAACGAGATGCTATAAAAGACAAGAAACTATATAGCGGGACCTAAAGTAGTACGGAACTCGTACGAGTCGAGACTAATTAGGCTATCCGCCGCGAGTCGGTAGCAGTAATAGTAGCAATAGGATATAGATCTAGTAGCCGAGAGGCTAGATAGGACAAGGAAACTAGATAGCGGGAAGTAAAGCAGTACGGAACTCGTACGACTCTAGGCCGAGTAGGGTATCCGCCGCGAGTCGGTAGTAGTAACAGTAGCAATAGGATATAGATCTAGTAGCCGGGAGGCTAGATAAGATAAGGAAACTAGATAGCGGGAAGTGAAGCAGTACGGAACTTATGCGACTCTAGGCCGAGTAGGGTATCCGCCGCAAGTCGGTAGCAGTAATAGTAGTAATAGGATATAGATCTAGTAGCCGGGAGGCTAGATAAGACAAGGAAACTAGATAGCGGGAAGTAAAGCAGTACGGAACTTATACGACTCTAGGCCGAGTAGGGCATCCGTAGTAAGTCGGTAGTAGTAATAGTAGCAATAGGATATAGATCTAGTAGCCGGGAGGCTAGATCAGATAAGGAAACTAGATATCGGAAAGTTAAGCAGTGCGGAACTTATACGAATCGAGGCTAAGTAGGCTATCTATAGCGAGTCGGTAGCAGTAGCAGTAGCAGTAGAATGCTAGGATAGTAGCTAGGACAATAATTTCAACTAGTAGTAGCTAAACTCTTCGGCACTGCATTAATCTATATTAAGGCCTATCGCGATAAAATGTATAGGCATACGTATCTATACTCAAATTAGTCGCTATATATACCGGAATGTTTCAAGTTACTTCTAGGTAATTCGACAATCCGCGAAGGCGTAGTTGCCGCTAGTATATAGGATATAGGTTAGTCTAGCGCCAACCGAGCGTCTAATACGAAGACGGTAATACTAGAAAATAGCATCGTAATATAGCAGGATATAAGTTTAATATATTAATAGTATTACCGAAAAGTGTAGGCTAACTCTAAGATGCCGAGTCGTAGTATTAATCCGCCCCTAAATTATCAATCGACCCCGAACTTAGCAACCCTATATATAAATAATACATATGTCTATACTAGACTAGCAGTGCTCGTACGCTATCCTGCGATAGCATATAATACTGCCTTAAGCCGACCGTAGCAAACGTTTATCGTGCTACTTAGAGTTAGCGGTAGCTAAACATTCGAGTTATAGTAAAACGTACTTCTCTAGACACTATCGATATACTGCTTATCTACGCCGCGGACTAAAGCAATAGCACGATCCTTACTAGCGTCCTAGTCTAACACACTGCCGTCCGGAAACATAATATAGTCGGCGAGCTTAGTGTTAGCTAGAACTAGATCGCATAGGAGGTATGCAAACTAGTCTTCTAGGTACGAGCGATCGAGTAGCAAATCCTTGTTAGCGAACTAGCCTATAAAATGGAAAGAGGCACTAGTAGTAGTATAATTGCTACCGACTAGAAAACAGTAGACGCGAGCATTATTACCCTCCCCGGCCTACTAGTATAGAAAGCCGATTAACTCTAGGTTATAACCTATAATATCCTATTAAGTATAGGCGAGCGAGTAGGTAATACCCGGCTAAAGCACCTATATCGACACGATTAGCTCTAGATCTCGCTACGTCGAAGATATAGTCTAGTATAAGGGCAATTCGACCCCGACCGGAAACACACCTAGCCGACCTTAATACCTAGAACCCTAAAGCGGGTTAGAGCCGCGGGCTCTAGCTAATAGAATAGTGCTATTAGCTAGGGAGCGGATAACTAGCGTACTATCCCTAGAGCGACGCGAGACCCGATACTTAGCTACGCTAGAGGTTGAGACATAGGTTAATATTAATAAGTCGGCGTATAGGTCTGTATAATAGCGTGTGTGTAATAGCGTGTATATAATAGCGTGTATATAAAAATCAAATAGAGTCGACAGGATAAGGCTTTATACTTCTATCTAATAGGCGCACCGACAGGGTAGTCGTAACTACTACGAGTCTTAGAGGCCTTAGATTTGATATAAACCGCTTATTAGATGCCGCCTTAAACGACGTCGTTACTAAGTCGGCTAAGCAATACTTACTAGCAGTTACTCGAGCGCTATTCGTTTACTTTACTTAGGAATACAACCTAGCTATAACATAACTAGAGCAAGCCTTAGTAGTACCGGGCGAATTTAACGTAATTAATAATGCTACGGCGCAGTATTAAACCGGAGCAATGCTACTCCTATACGTATACAGAATTGAATATGTACAACGCATTTTACGGTATAATATACAGGCCTTAAGGCGTTAGAAGTAACGTAGAAGTCTAGTCGAAGTGTAGTACGGTCGTTTATATTTAGTATTGATTTTCCGATTAGTCCTAACTAGTAGCCGAGTCGGACGGCGAGTCGGTACACAAATTAGTATTCAAATATTATCGCAAGAGGCGCTAGTAGAGTGACATTAAGTTAGTATAATCGAACGGGATAAATCCGAGATTTTGCCGAATCCGCGGGCTACGAATCGACATCGAGTCGGACCCCGACTTATACCTAACTTCGTAGTAGTAGAGCCTTAGTAACTTCGTATACGTCGATATACGGCAACCCTATAGTAGCTATAGCACTAGCGCCTATCATCGAAAGCTAACTATATATATAGTAATGTCTTACTACATCGAATGCGGGTTATATAACCGGCTACTTAAAAGCTCCTACGGCTATAAGCAATATAGAAACAAGTACGAGAAACGCGTCGTACTAAAAGAATTTGCCGAGTACGATTCTACTATAAACAATACCGCGAAGCGAGCCCGACTTGACTTATATACGATCTAAGGTAGTAACTAGAGCGCCGAACAAGCCGACGACAGATCGATACTAGAAGGCATATAGCAAGACGTAAATAAAGAAGGCATAATAGAAGCTGTTCTAGCAACGACATTAACGCTAATAGTACTAGCGCTATAGGAAGACAAGGGAAGTATAGATAGCATTAAATAGGATAGATATCTTGAATTACCGGAATTCGATATATAGGATAGCCTAGCGGACGAAGACGAAATAGAAAGCGTATAGGCAACTGCCGCCGGAACGATAATAACGCTAGGAAGCTAGAAGTTAATAAGATTACGGCTAATACTAAAAGGCTACCGTACCGCGGATAATATCGATGTATTTACCGAATATACTAGCCGTGCCGCTAGCAAGCCTATAGCTAGGTATAGCATAATTACAGTTTAGTATAGTAGAGTAAATACAAGCGCCTAATCTATAAGCAGCGTTGAAATACGAATATAAGATACTTCGGGCGAGTACGGAACATTTAAGTTACTGTTCGATATAAGCTTTACGCAATTCTTAAAGAGAGAGAGAATATCCGGATATGCAATTGCGAGGCTTTTCGAAGACGAGAGGCTAGTACTACTATACGATCTACTAAGCTAGAAAAGTATAAAGGCTATAACGTCGAAACTGCGAGCCGGCGGTATACTACTATCGAGGGTATTAGGTTAAATAAAGGTTCGAAAGCTATACCTTCCGACAAGTCGAACGGGTTGCGGCAGTACGGAGCTAGTACTACGATACCGATCCGTTAAGAAAGCAGTAATGTTCTTAATAGGTTATAGTAGCTTTAGGAATAATCTAGTATATAAGCTATATCGAGCGTAGACGACTAACGACCTACTACGGCGAATCTACTCTAATATAGCGTTAGCAGACTAGTAGTAGGATACCTAGAGCAAGATAAACATAGACGGCGTAACGATCGTACCTCTAATCGTATTAACCGATAAAACGTAGATAACTAACTACTAAGGTAACTTAATAGCATACCCTATATACCTTACTATCGGAAACCTATACGTACGAGTACGTAACGCGAACAACAGACCCGGCACGATCTTACTAGGACTACTACCGGTCGTTAAGGATAGCGATAGTTTCACTAAAAACAGTATATATTACATATCGATAGCATATATATTTCGCTCTGCTATAAAAGCGGCCGACGGCGAGGGCTAGGACATTATATACGTAGATAGCGCGACGCGCAGGTACTTTCTAATCTTAGTAGTAATATTAGTAGACTATAAAGAGCAAGTTACAATTACCGGAGTTAAGACAAACATATATTGCCTAAGCTGCCTAGTATACCCGATAGAACGAGAGCACCTCGATATTATAGTAGAATAGCGGTTATACGAATCTACGAAGCAGCGATATCTAAGGTAACGCAAAGGCGAATATATAGCGAAGGATCCGTAGAACGTCTACGATATCGATTGCTTTATATAGCGCTAGAAACACGTCGACATATACCGGTCTTTAGTAGTAGACACACTATACTAGCTGCTAAAAGGAGTGCTAATGCACGCAATCTAATAGACTACGGACCTACTAGTAGACAAGATAAGCTATATAAAAACGAGGAGATACCGACTAGTTGCTAACTCGACCCCGAATAGGGGCCTATCTACTAAAACAAGAAAGCTAGGGAAAACAGTAGTATAAGGGATTATCGATATAATACTAGATAGACGGTTCGCGTATATACCCGTATATACTAATCTTCGCAAGTTCTGCTACTACTTAGCAGTTACTTAGTAGACAGGCTAAGAGTAGCAAAGCGTCCTACGAGTCTTATTAGTTGTATTTGTACTACTACTCGAAGAGGTCCGTTAACCGTAGGCGATAAGATTTCTACGTACACTAGTAGACTTTACCGTTCTAGCGATATATAGATGCTATAACGACGAAACAGTTAAGTATCTTAGGATAGTATTGCACCGGATAAACGAATAGAAGAATGTATTTCGCCTATATAGGGTAACAAAGGCATAGAAGAGGGCCTAGCGGGAGGCGAAGGCTGCTACGCGAAGAACGAACGACCTAAATAACGACGATGCGGTTATAACAGACGAGGACGACGAAGCTAACGAGCTAATAATAACACAAATAGAAGGGCACTTTAATATACCGAAATTCTACGGCATAATATATGCCCCGAGCTATATTAAGACATTCGGCAATCTTCTAGACTTAAATACTAGCTATTTCGAGCACAAACACTATAAACTACTAAAGCTTACATTTCGGCTAATAAATAAGAAGCCTAGCTAGGAAGAAAGTATACTAGATAGCGATACTAACAGATTAAATATACAGGCCGAAGACGACAAAGAATATATAGCAATCCCTATAAATACTCGCACTATTAAGGAGTATACGCAACAGCTAATAATGCTAACTATAGTACGGCTAGTAGAGGACATCCTAGGATACTAGCCCGAGAAACAGAGGGACGGAAAGAAATCGGTTAAGTAGATTACGATAAGGGAGGCTATAGCTATAATAGAAGAGAACTTAGGTCGCGACTTCTAACAAGCGATTGCGGTATTCGTGCGGCAATAGGGTGCCTACGATAAGAATAGCGCATTAAGTACCGCAGCCGACCCTAACGATATCGTAACGGACTGTATATACGTCCTAGACATAGAGATCTGCTTCTACGGTAGAATCCGATACTAAAAGCCTACGGGTAAGGATATAGAACATCCTAACGCAGTAGCAGCCGACTTCGCGAGATATATACTAAACTAGGAGGGGCTCTACGGCAACAGACGTTATAATTTTATATAGGTATAGGAATACAACGTCAATTGTATAGAAACACCTAATAAATTAGCGGTTCGATTCGGCGGTCGCCTACTAGCTTAACTAAAGTACGTAATCTCGATTAATATAGAAATAGGAATTAAATATAGGAAGGGGCTTAGGACGAAACGGAGGCCCGTTATAGGCGTTTTTATTAAGCTTTACGACTATATTAACGATAAGAGCGAGTACAAGGATGCGTATAGTCTAACGACAATCCGGCTACGGCGTCTTTTACCGTACTATAGTAGACTTAAAGAGCGACGGGTGTATAGCCTACTACTAGTCTATTACACATTGTACGCCGTGCCCGTAGACGAAGGCGCCCCGTATAGGACTCGCTATATTAATAGTACAGTTGATTTCGAGACGTATAATACAATTTACGACGAGGAATAGGAGGATAAGGAAATGCAAGCTATAAAGGCTTACGGGCGAGTAATAAAAAGGCAACGTACTATATAGAGTATATAGAAATCGTACCTCCGAAACACAGATAATAATAATACTAAGGCGGCGAAGAATGATTTTATAGTTTATAAAGAACGTGTAAGACAGGATATAGCGATATATAGTAACGACGGTTAATATAACAGTAATACACTTAAAACTGTAGTACTACTAGTATATTCTAGTTTAGACCGAGTCGACTAATACGACCGAGTCGACGAGTCGATAAGTATTAATATAGCACTATACGAATAGTATAAACACTACTAACGACTGCGACTACGAGCGACCTAGAGCGATCCTATATATACAAAAATTCACCCTATCGATCCTATCGATCGCGTCGATCGCGTCGATCGCGTCGATCCTATCGATCCTAAGCGATCCGGGCGCGAGTTAGGTCGCGACTCGGTCGCTTAGGATCGCTTAGGATCGCTTAGGATCGCTTAGGATCGATAGGATCGATAGGATCGACGCGATTAGAAAAAAAGTTTTCGTAACGTAGGCTAGAGTTAGAGTATTCGAGGAGCTTACGACGAGGATACAGAAACAAAGGTCTAAAAACAGTAGGTAAGCGGCGGATAACAATTAGTCTTAGTAGGTAGTTTCTTACGTAGGCAGGTAGCGTACGGCCTTCTACGTAGTAGAAGGCGTATTACTGTCTACTAGCGTAGGGGTTAAATTTAAAGATGCGCCTATATAAAAGCATTCTAGCTCTCTTATTAGTAGAAAAGATATCCCCCCTATATAACCGCAACCTTAGGCCCGAAGAGATCTTTACGTTACTAACAACTAGCACTACAATAGCAACTAACTAATATACGCGATATACGTACCGACTATACTACTTGCGCTAAATATACGCATACCTCTCGCGCCGACTTTACGTACGATTATGCCCTAATTATTACGCAAAACTTTAAGCAAGATCGCGCGTAAGACCGTAAGCAAGACCGTACGTAAGACCGTACGCGACTAGACTAAAAGAGATAGGAAGGGTTAGATTAAAAGGAAAGGACAATGCTAGAGCAAAACTATAGAGCGAATTAGCTAGGGCTTTCTAGCGGGTTAAATCTCGTTATACCCTAGCCCTTCGAGATGTATTATAAGTTAACTAGGTAAATATAACTACTACGCTTACTCTTCGGCGCACACTATAGTATGTTTATAGAAACTAGACGAACTAAGTTTTTTAGTAAACATTTATAGCTGCTTAACCTAGTTAATTAGCTAACGAAACTATCGGATTAAATAGGGTACCGACGCCTCTCTACTATTTATAATAGTTAGTTTAGAAGGCAACTAAGAACCCGGCTAGCGCGGCTTACGGCGGTTTAAGAAACCTGCTAAAATTACGACTCGGCACCCTAGCTTAGTTTAGATAGATTATATGATCTGCGTACGTCTAAGAAGAAGAGGGGGCTAGGTTTGTTTGTTCTAGAGTAGACGCAAAGAACTCGGACGAATGCACTTAAAGCGGGGGTAGTGCTATAATACCTCTTACGCCCGACTATTATAGTAGAAGGACGCGCTCGTATTGTAATTAGACGCACGGCTACAATTCTTATATGCTAATATTCCTTTACCGTCGCTAGCGTTATAGTAGCGCAGTTAGAAGCGTAAAAGGCAGGCAGCGAGGTAAGATTTAGATAAGAAGCCAGTTAAGAGTTTAATTTAGCGACTAGAAGGTACATTACCGCAATTAATAAGTTAGCAGCCTTATACCTATCCTATTTAATTATTTAGTTAATTAGTTAATCTTAGATCTAGACTAAAGTCGACCGAGTTAAGTCGATTAAGCACATTTCCGGCAAACTACGCTAACAAAAGTAATTAATATAATAACGACGGCGGCCTTAGGCATATTAGGAGCAAAACCTCCTCTAACCTCTTATATACTAAAGACTACCTTAACGATATTAAGCTTTGTACTAAATAGTTAGACTAGGACCTATATACTATAAGAAGTAAAGGTAGGAGCAGTCCGCGCGGTAGGTATAGGGGGTTTAGGAGGAGCCTACGACGACTATTCCCCTCTACCCTAAGCGCTAACGTTAATAAAGCAATATAGGTGCTAAAGCGGTAGGGCTATAGGGGGTTTAGGAGGAACGACTATCCCCCTAGCCTCTAAGCGCTAACGTTAGTAGAAGGAGCACTCCGCGCGGTAAGGGATAGGGTTTATCCCCTCTCTCTAAGCGCTAACGTTAGCAAAAGTTAGGAGCATTCTACGCGGTAAGGGAGGGGGTTTAGGAGGAACGACTATCCCCCTCCCTCTAAGCGCTAATATTAGTAAAAGTTAGGAGTACTCCGCGCGGTAAGGGAGAGGGTTTAGAAGGAACAACTATCCCCCTCCCTCTAAGCGCTAGCGCTTGCAAAGGTACGTATATAGTAGCAGTTAGTAGGGAATGCTTTATAAATAAAGTTATATTCTTTATAGTCCGTACTAGCTTCTTGTAAATTCCGTTATATATAAGAAGCCGTATCCTATTCCTATTCGGATATAGTCTTTCTCTTCGCTAGGACTGCTTATAAATAGAGACCTCCTTCGCGACTTCGCGACTTCGCTTCTTCGTATTACGACTTCCGATTCTTAGGCTCTCTATCGCCTTCTCTACCGAACACACCTCGCTTAGATTAGACATTAGTAGCGATCTATACGACAACTAACGAACAATAGTAAGATAGCGTTATAGTCGAAGCTCGCTATTTACGACGCCTCGAGCACTTCCTATATACTCTCTTTAAACACTAAGAATACTAAGCGTAGCGCCGATCTATATACCTTTCGCGACTAAGTACTAGTCTACCGCCGTAATACTTACTGTATAACTAGGCGCCGACTCGAGCGACTATTTAAGAAAAAAGTTATACCTATAATTCGCGACCTCGAGAAGCAGATAGACGACGCAATAGTAGAACATAATATAGAGGCTTATAATACTACTAAGTATGTCCTACTTATATATCTTAAGTAGCATACTGCGAAGGCTATTAAGCCTGCCCTATATGCTACTAAGACCCGCCGTTATATTAATTTAATAGCCGAGATTTAGGCTATTATCTAGTAGAACACGCCGATATACTTATATATAGCGCAAGTCCGTTAGCAATTTAGTTACTAGTATAGAGAAGTAGCTGCCGGCGCACCTAGTAGCGATCTACCTAGCGGTCTACCGAAGAAGGATACGCCTACCGATCGACCCGACGCCGGCGAGAAGTCTAATAGCGAGTATAATAACGATAGCATTAAAGGCGTAGATTAGCTGCGTTATATAGGCAAGTATAGCAAGAAGAAGAAGGTTCGCTACTTTATAAAGGGAAAGCGTACTCTACGCTAGTATAGTTTATATCGTACTACTAATGCCGCGAAGAAGAGTAGTAAGAGAAAGCGAGCGGGTAATAATAACGATAATGCTTCTATAAAGCGTAGTCGTCCTGCTCTAGGTGCTGCTAGACCTATATCTACGCTAATCTAGATTTAGTCGTTACTAGCTCCTTCCTCTATACCTAATATTACACCTCTAGCGCCGCCTTCCTCTATATTAAGCAATATTCTAGTTATTCCTCGTACTAGAGATCCTATTAAGAAGCCTCCGCTAGACCGCTTAATGCCGCCTTCGCCTCCTCGACTAATATAGAGATCGTCGTTATCCTTCGGCAATCCTAGAGACATTCGGTATCGCGGTTAATATAGTAGCGACGATTTAGTAACCGCTAAAGTACGTTATACGTAGACCGATATCTCTCGCTCGTATCGATAACGACGTCGCGCTAGTAAGGAAGTGTCTTAAACTCTAAGTATCGATATAATTATCGCTAGAGCTATAGAACGCACGTAAAAGGACGTAATGCCTTCTACTAGAGACTTTCCGACCGATTCTCTTAGAAGCGACAACCTACCGAGTAGAGGTATTACTAGCGGTCTCGATCTAGACGACGAGATACTAGACAACTGCGTATTCTTCTACTACGACATTTGTAATATGCCTCGTTATATTACCCGACTTTACCGCGTACTAGGCGTTAAGAGCCGTGCCTATTCTACTTGTAATTACTACGCTAAAGGCTATAACCTAGACGATCTAACAATACTAAAGTAGTATATAGCTAACAAGTACGAAAGCTAGCGCTTTAAGTTCCTTACAAACGCTAATTCCGAGTAACTAGAAGAGGAGCTTAAGATATGCTACGCTAGCTACTACAATTTAATAAAAGCTTAGCAAGAAGCAGTAGGTATACGTCCTGTCCGTATAGGTAGTCGCGTATACGAAGCCTAACTTTAGTAATAGCAAGAGATAGAGCGACACTTTCTCGAGGATATAGAGCTTCTATTTCTAGATGCTAGTATAGTAGACCCTATAGTAGGCGATCTTAATATTGCGGTATTGCACGATGGCGATTATTAGTTAGTGCAGGACTTCTATTAGTAGCTTAAAGATAAGAAGATTGAATACTACTAGAATCTAGATCTTATCGATAATACTAGCACTCGTAGCCGAGGTTATAAGGAGCGGTAGTTTAATATAGAGCTAGACAACAATCCTAAGTCTCTAATATTTAGTATCTGTCGCCGCTGCCGTAAGACCCGAGACAATAAGAAGCTACATCTTTCCCCGGACCTTATATCGAGCGACAATCGAATAGATCTAGGTCTATAGCCTATAGGGCCTAATAGCGAGGATCTACTAGAGCTAACTATGCTTAAGGAGATTCTTATCGCCCGTGTCTATATCTACGTTAAGATGCGGCTAATTAAGAGCGCTTAGTAGCGGTATAAGAACAACGTAGTTAACTTTCTACGCGATACTAGCAAAGTTTAGTCGGAGTTGCTATTAGTACCTAAACACATTAAAACAGTAGTCCTCCGTCCTACTTAAGGAGATAAGATTACTAGACGTATCTTTATACGCGATTTTAAAGTCCGTAGATAGGCAGTAAAGGTATAGCTTAAACACTTAATTGCTAACTCTCTAGACTATACTAGTATAACTATCGACTAGGACCGGCTATCTTAGCTACCCGACAGTTAAGAAGGAGAGTCCGTTCTTTATCGTATAAATATTAAGGAATACGATAAAGTATAGCTTCTACTACCTCCGCTAATTCTAGACGCAATACAAGCTTTAGCTAGAGACAACGCTAAAGACAACGCTAGCCCTATTATTAAAGAAGATACCGAAGACAACTTTGCCGACTACCTAGAAGAGTCGGCTCTTCCCTAAGCACACATTCTTAAGGCTAGCGAGAGCAGATTTGAGACTTGCTTAATAAGTAGGATAATTAGCGACGCTAGCGTAACGACCGTATACGACGAGAAGCTATAGAGCGCCGAATATAGCGTTCTTAGATAGATACGTCTAGGGACGAAGATATAGTAGCTAACTAGACCTAGCTTATAATGCTACCGTTCGATCTAGTGCCTTTAGATAAGTTTAATAAGACCGAGCGTCTTATATCTAGAGCATTCCTAACGCTATTCCTATAGGGATCTAGAGAGTTCGTTAAGGCTCGTTAGCGCGGTATATCGTACGATAACTATCTTAAGCACCTTATTAAGTAGGATAATAGTACTAGACCTCGCCGCTACCGATTTGCGTTATGTCCGCGATTCCGATACGTTAGCTTAAACACTCTTATAAGAAAGCAGTTACGTAAGAAAGTAGACTATATTATATAGCAGAATCCTTAATACGAGGAGATTACTATCGAGGAGCTTAAAGCGGCTCTAACTTCGAATAACGAGGAATCCCGGCGTCTACTTACGAACATTATTCGATATAGTAATAGTCTTCGGGATACTCGCGCGTACTAGGTTAGTAAGACTAATAAGCTAGAGAACTACGTTAAGGCTATTAGTTGTCTACGTCTCTTCTTAACCTACAGTGTAGCTAACAATTACCGGTAGAGTCTTTAGCGATATATGCCTAATATTCTATCTAGCGGCAACGAGTATTAGCGGGTTAAGACTAGTAGAGACAATATCCGCGAGAACCCGGCGATTATAGCGTACTACTTCTACCGCCGCTATGCGTTCGTAATGCAGTTAATAACGAAGAAGTTTAGCGTTACTAATTACTAGAATCGGTTTGAATTCTAAGCCCGTAGCAGTTCTTATAATTATAGAGTAGTATAGCTAAAGGAATACTAGATCGATAGTAAGATCCTTCTACTACCGCCGATAATATATAACGAGGGCTATCGCAACGACCTAGCTAAGTTCTAGAGCAAGTATGTTACGGCTACTAACCCTACGCCTCGACGAACTGCGCCTAAGCCTAATAAGCCTATAATCCTCTAGGCTAAGAAGGGCGACATTCTCAACTCTTAATAGCATCTTATAATAAACCTTAATCGTATATAGCGTTACAAATGCGGCTACGAATACTGTTAGCGGAAGAACAAGGACAGTAGGCTTACTTAGTACCGTTTCTACTACCTGCGTAGGAATTATCCTAATACTAGGGAAGTAACCTGTTCTTTAAATCCCCGATATTAGATATATAATAGTCTACGTAATAATATACGTATAACTAATTACAACCGTACCGTTTAGATAGTATAGGGAGCGAACAACGATATTACTGTCTATATAGACAAAGGCGCTGTCGTCGACTATCTTAGTAAGTACTGTACTAAGCAAGAGAAGCGGAGTAAATCATTAATCGAGCTTAGGCAGAAAGTGCTACCGAGAATTAACGAGAGCCGACCTATAGTATCTTTTATCGCTAAGATACTAAACAAGATAATTAGAGAACGTAACATCTCTGCTTAAGAAGAGATGCACCTTCTTCTCGATCTGCCGCTTGCCTAAGGCTTACGCAAGGTTTAGAACTTCGATTGTCGCAAGCTAGAATATTAGTCGAAGGTTAAGCGCTTTAATCTAACAACTAGTTAAATAGTTACTTAGGGACAATCGCCTCTATTAAAGTACCTAAACCGATATGCTATTCCTAAAGCGAAGTTTAACTACTCTAACTTAGTCGCTAACCTAGACCTTACTCTCTTCGAGTTTCTTACTAAGTAGGAGTTCGATACCTATAAGAAGCGTACTCGAGCAAAGGCACGTATTATTAATTAGTATCTAAAGTATAGTGCTATCCCTAATAGTTTAGATAGAATATACGAGGACTAGTGCCGCACTAAAGTCCTCCTTTACTATAAGTTTAATACGAACTATCCTAGCCTACTATACACCTACGAGGAAGATCCGAGTATATCCTACGATATATAGGCTAGTGCCTACGAAGCCTGTAAGCTCTTTTATAAGCATCCGGATAACTATATAGGCACTAATCTTCCTAAGCCTATAGAAGACCTATTTAAGGATAAAGTCTACGATCTAGAGGTTAAGCGACTAGAAGCAGAGTTACTCGCTAGTATATTACTAGGTCGCAACCCTATAGAGATGCTAGAAGATCTTAACGACCTTAGCAACTAAGAAGTCGATAGGGAGTATAATTAGAACACCTATATCGGCAGATACGGCATTACTATTAATAATATTAAAGACTAGTAGAAGCACAAGCGAGGAACTATAGCACGTAAAGTACAGAGAATTAGTATACCTACAGACCTAGATTAGCGTATTAACGGCTTATCTAACGCTTAGGAGCTATAGTATAACAAGGTTGTCGATTATTAGCGTACTTAGACGGACGACATAAATACGCCTACATTCCTCCTTAACGTCGACGGGAAAGCTAGTATTAGCAAGTTACACGTTATAGAGACCGTCTTATTAAAGCTCGAAGCACTTACCGATAAGTTTAACAACTCGGATACTAGATATCCGGATCTTTAGATAGAGAATCCTATTATCCGACTAGCACCTACGGGTACTACTACTAATAGCATTAAAGGTAGTACTTTGTATAGCTTCTTTAAGTTGCCCTTAAAGATAAAAGAGTATATTCCGCTAGATAGCTAGGCGCTTACTAACTTCTAAGATCGTATAGGCTAGATTAAGTATATTATTATTAATAAGAAGTCTATAATAGACCTTACTATACTTTACTAGATCGATCGTCGACTTCGCTAGGTTAGTTATTCCGCTCTATAGAGCTAAGGACCCGATACTACTCTCCTATTTAGCGGCAGATGTGTTACTATTATAGGTAACTTTAACTAGCTTCTGCCCGTCGGCGGCAAGCTACTATTCTTAAAGCTTGCTAACCTCCGTACGCCTAAGGACATTGCTAGATACGAGGCTTATTAACTGTTTAACTAGACTATCTAGCTAAGCGTAATCTATCGATAGTAGGGTAATAATCCCCGATCTATTGCCTTCCGCGATACTTTAGAGAGCCTTCGAAATGCTCTAGCTAGTATAACTATATCTTACTAGGAGATATTATGTTCCTATATAAAGACATTACTACCTTAAGCAGAATAAGACGCCTTTAAGGCCGCTATTCGGCTTTACCTATATAAGAAGCAAGTTAACGCCTACAACTAAGACGCTATACGAGATAACAACACTCCTATTAAGGTCGCTAAGGCTAATTACGTTAGCGCCGAGGCAGCTAAGACATCGTATAAGAACGGTAGCAATCTATACCCGCGGTTGCTATTATATATCGGTGCCCGTATTATAGTTACGTAGAATCTATAGACTAAGGGAGGTATTGTTAACGGCAGTATAGGCACCGTTGTTAACATTGTCTAGGAAGCTACTAATAATAATCCTAATAATATCCTTTAGCGCTTGCCTACCGTCCTTCTTATTAAGCTTAATAAATACTCCGGGCTAACCTTTAACTAGGAATTTAACGAGGATAGTAGTAGAGGGTTGCCTCGTAGCGTAGTACTAGTCGTTCTAGTTTAACGAGAGTAGCTACACAATTAGAACTAGAACAGTCCGTATATACGTACGCAGTTCCCCTTAACAATCGCATACGCAATTACTATCTATAAGGCATAGGGCATAACTTTAGACAAA
The DNA here is from genome assembly GCF_000340215.1 of Pseudocercospora fijiensis CIRAD86. Taxonomy (NCBI): domain Eukaryota; kingdom Fungi; phylum Ascomycota; class Dothideomycetes; order Mycosphaerellales; family Mycosphaerellaceae; genus Pseudocercospora; species Pseudocercospora fijiensis. Next base: position 326,019 of record NW_006921539.1, read on the forward strand.
GCCGTTCTAGATATCTCTAAGAAGGACTTTACTATCGGCTTAACCTATATTAGCGTCTCGCGGGTGCATAGTCTAGACGATGTTATATTCGAAGTACCTTTTAACTTCTATAACTACTTTAAGATAGTTAAAGTACTACCTATAGTAGTAACTCGATATACCGACCTAGTCCGTCGTCGCCTACAACGCTTACTCCTAGAAGGGCTTATTCTTTCTTCTACGCTACTACGTCCTAATACTAAGCTAGTTAATTCGATAACTAACTTAGCTACTTATACTAAGTAGTAGCGCGATAGGCTCGATGCCTAGCGAGCTAAGTAGGTAGGTTAAGATAAGGCTCGCAAGAAGTAAGAGATATTGCAGCACTTAAAGAATCTATAGTCTATTAATCGTATAGAGTAGCTTCGAGCCTAACTTTAGGCTAATCTACGCTTGCTATATAAGATTACTGCTCTTATATAGTGCTATATACGCGCTTCTCTAGAAGCTTATAACTTCCGCTATCCCCTCGCTAAGGGCAGTATTAACGCTAAGCTAGTATAAGGATTAGTTAGCTAGTTCGAAGCTCTCTATCCGTAATATGCTCCTCCGCTACTATAGATAGCACTTCTATAGCCCTAGGTATAGTTAGGCCCTCCTCTTTTATCCGACCCTCTACTAGTATATTCTGTTAGTATATATCTAGTATATGCTCTAGCAGCTACTCCTACTAAGACGACCGAGTTGTTCGCGCGCGTTAATACTAACCGTAAGAAAGCGTAATAGGCTCGGTAGACAATTAATCTTCTAAATGCTAAGGGCCCTACTAAATCTAGTTTACTACTTCTAGAGCGTCTCCTAGAAGATTAGTATAACGATACTAACATACTCGACGCTATTTAGCCTAGTAAGACTCTTAGCTTTAGGGAATTTGCGCTATAGTTTACTAACGCTTATAAAGAATAGTAGGTCGATTAGTAGCGACTTAGAGAGGTTGTTCTAACTATTGCTAGAGTTATAATTACTTTGCGAGGCTAGACCCGCCTCCTTATACGATAGGCTAACTTCTAAGATAATAAGATAATCGATAAGTAGGAGGTAATAGATAATTAGGAGGTAATAGATAATTAGGAGGTAATAGATAATAGTGAATAGGCTAATAATAATTAGGACATGGTTAATAGCTAATAGATGATTCTCTTCAATGGATTGCTAACTACGAGCTTTGTTGGCAAGGCTGACTTGTTATCCGCCGCTCGCCTCCGGCTTCGCTCGGCCATCCTGACCTGCACCGCGGGTCTACGGATACTTTATAAGCACACAGCCTTGTCCTTTGCCAAGTCCAGACCCTTCGTTGGCGGAAAGTCTGGAGGCATTAAGAAACCAACATCAACCAGGGTCCGGTGTCCGACCAGCATCTGGCATATTAATGACACGAAGCCTCCTCCTGTAAATGCAACATCACAGTAACACGATTTCCTGACCTTTACATTCTGCACTTCAACACGCTCACTTGACCTGTTTCGACAGCGATAAAATATGAAGCCTTCCACCATCCTCTTCTGCGCCACCACCGCCCAAGCCGCCGTCGTCTGGTGGCCACAACAGCAACCCCATCACCCCCCAGGAGAGCCATGTCCCCATCACCGTCAAGAAGGCCAAGTCTCCGAACACGTCACACAAACCGGTCCTTTCTCTCTCCGCTTCCCATTCTTCAGACACATCCGCATCACCTGGCCACTTTCCCACAGACCCATCCTTCCATCTCCCGCTGAGATTGCCGATCAAGTTTTCGATGACATTGATCGACCTCCACAAGCCGAACCCATTCAGCAACAAGAAGAGGAGAAGGAAGTGACCATTCTGCCATATACTGGACATCTTGACCCCGAGGATTTCCCTCCGAAGGCGGAAGAATTTAAGCCTGAAGAAGAAGAGGACGAGGAGGAAGATGAAGATGAAGAAGAAGAAGAAGTTCATGAAGACCTTCGTCGTAGGGCAAAACCGGCCAACAAACATAGAAGACTCGGACGACGTGAATTCCTGCCAGGTTAGTTCCTTACTCCTCCCTCCCGCCAATTCAATATACCTTTTTCTACGGACAGTGTGACGGACGAGATGTTTTTTCTTTCGCGTTTTCAAGCAAGCACATCTTGCCACATCTTTTTTTTTCTCTCTTAATTCTGGCAGCCCCCCCCCCCCCCGACAAAATCATGACTTCGCTGCATTGCCTGCCTGCCTGAGCCCTGCAATCCGTCATGATCGCTAACACCCCTTCGTGCATTCAGGTCCTGCGATTTAAATTCCTACACGGTATAAAAGAACGAAGAACTATTCTTCTGCCCACACACACACACCACCCGGGGATATGGACAATGTGCCGAGTGGTGGAAGAGATTACACACAATAGTAGTTACCTAGTATCTCTTCATGGTTTTTAAAGGCACGGAGAGTAAATGTTTTTGGTTGTTCAGAATTGAAGATTTTATGATTTAGAGTACTGTACCGTGTTCCTATATTCGCAAAGTTTTTTTTTTGTGAAATGAATGAGAGAGAGATGTAACCTATGAATTGATTGATAGGATCCGGATTCCTTGAGTTTGTTTTGACATGTCGTTTTGGTTTTGGTTTTGAAGATTCCACGTAAGAGAGAGAAATGAAATGACATGAATTCTTTGTTGCTGGCCTGCTTAAATTCCTTCTCTTCTCTCACATTCATGAATTATGAGTTCTAGTATTTTGATTTATAAGTAGTTAGTGGTGATGTTATAATATCTAGTAAACATCTCCCACATACGATCAACACTCACGACTTCAAACTCCTTGCCCAAATTCTGGACGAGCGTGCTGATATTTCCCGGCGTTGTGTCCCAAGCATAAAGTGCACAATCCACGAATAAAGGTGTCCTGCCACCGAAATAGTCCTTTGAGATATTTCCTAGTCGCGCCAGGCCTTGCTCCACACCACTGATCGAAGCGAGTCCCGCGACAGCTACACCGGTCCTTGTAATATTAATGCCGTAGGGATTCTTCGCTCCGCGCGCAGTATCGGCCGAGATACCGAGAAGTTCTGGACCCAGAGCATCATGGTACGTGGAAATGATATCTTCGGATAGAGGGACGAGGGTGCTGTTGATACGATTGTAGATCCAGATTGAATTACTGCCGACTCCTGTTCGTTTGGAATACCGAGCGGTCTGGTCGAGAAAGAGGCGGAGATCTTGCTTGGGCCAATTTACTGGGAAGGTGTAGCCTGCTCCGCTAGGTCCTAGGACGAAAGAGTCATTCTCGGTTGCTGTGGCTTGAAAGTAACCTACAATGTTGGGGGCTATGTCGATGAGGAGAGGATTTATTGTCCATGACATTGGAACTTTGCCTCGGGCTGTGTCGTCCCATAGGAGACGCATGCGGTGTTGCGAGTATTGGATGTTGTCACCTTCGGTCCAGGTGAGAGAGATGTAGATTTTGTCTTCGATGGGCTTGACAGCAGAGGATTTGTAGGGTGGTTCTGCCTCTTTTGTCAATCGTGGTCTCCAGAGTAGTTTTTTGAGACCGCTCATAAGACTGCCATTGAAGAAGTTGTCAGCAGCTACAACGTAGACACTTTTCTGAGCTGTTTGCGTGACGCCACTCATTTCGTCTCCGTTAGGAAACCAGCCCATATATGCTGAGTTCGAGTCCAAGGAATCTAAAATCTTGTGAAGGAGAGGGACTTCGTCTCTGTTGTTAGGATCGAGCCATATGCACGGAGCACTTGTTGCTGCGATGTAGTCCCGAAATACTGCGTTGAGCCTTCTCGTAACAGGTAAGTCTGTCGTAATAGCCACATCGTATTGTCCATGCATGGTCAGATTGACGACGAATGAGCCTGAGCCATTTGGAACCTTGAATCCATACACTATGTATGCTTTGCCACCTGCTGCCCGTGAGCCCCAGGGATAGTCGCCAAGTGATGAGCCACCCCAATCCACTAGAAACACCTCTTCTTCCAACGTTCCTGGTGCGAAATCGGCAATCGTCATGTCATCCATGGTCGCAAGCACGTGCGAAACCGTAGGACCATTTCCATCTTCTTCGAATGCATCCTTGATGCGAAGATAGATCATATCGTCCAGCCTGGCTTTTGACAGAAGAGAAGTCAGATCAACAGGGTATGTAGCATTATTGGAAGCATCTAGAGTGTGATTGGCGTCTTTGGTGATGTTCGTCCAGGAGGCATTCGTGTTCTGAATGGTCTCCTGTGGGCGGATTGCCGTGATCATGCGCTTGGTGGTTGTCGAATAGAGTTGGGTCAAGCCATACTCATACACATCGAGCTTATTCTTGAACATGCCACGGAGGTCGTGAGTGATCGTTAGATTGTGAGCTTTCGCCAGCTCTGCGTTAGTGATCACCTACCAGATCGACGAATCAAGTCAGCATAAATATTGAAGGTGTGGAGCAGGTCCTCCTTGCCAGATGTGGATAATGCTAGGTTGGACTCAGACCGTGATTATACTCAGTACGCTGGAATTGCGTGTAGAGACTCAAGCTACGATTCAATTTCTGAGCCCCCAGGCTTGATCTCACTTACCAAATCGTGCATTCCTGCTAACGTGGTCGCTAAATTGATCATGTCTGGAAGGTCTTCATCGTACAGGACAGCTCCTTTGATGTCGGCCTCGTATTTATTGAGAAGCTGGAGAGGCGACTCCGAGACATCATGGACATCTATTTGGTTCGCGATTCCTTGTAGCCATGCCTGATGACTGTAATTGACGCCTTCGGGGTCGTCACCTGTCTTGTCCCAGTATAGGTAGATACGAGGTTCTTTCCGATTGACAATGCCTTGCAATGTTACGAGTAGACCTTGTTCTTCTCCGCTCAAGTATGTGATGTCTGCTGCGTCGATGGATTTTGCAACGTCAGGAAAATCCGGCAAGGCTCGATCTTTTGGCCATTCTAGACTGGAGACACTCGGAAGATAGCAGACGGCTAGACCGAGGTGGTGAAGCAGGAAGTAATACATTGAGTAAGTTCTGCACCTGGACCCAATATCCACAGACTTATCGGATTTGCTCCCCTCAATGCCGTGGGAATGTGACCTTCACCACTATTCACGGATGTGAGGAGGTCGAGAAACATCCTTGCTTGATCCTCTGATAGGCCATCGATGTGTCGCATTACTTTGAACCGATCTGAGATCGCATTTAGCCGGAGGATATTTGGAGAACATTTGCGGGTGGATATTATTCTTGCTTCAGATTACACATTCACAAAGCCAGACCAGACGCCGATCCGTCCCATAGCGACAATATTCGCAAATGTGCTCTCTACATCCTCGGTTTCCACCACAATAATGAGCCGAGACGGAAAATTGACCGATCTTCGGTGGAGTGCGCTTTCGCTGCACCTCCAGTCCACTACGCTTGTGCTGCATCCAAGACGATTTCCGCTTGTGCCATTCGAGCTCGCAAGTCATACGCCATCACATAGATGATAGCTCTGCCCGATATCACGCAAGGCCGGTATGATTGTTACGACAAAGCACTGAGGTGCTCTGCTATGTAGCAGGTGATGTGCAGCTGTACTGCCGTGGCTTTGAGAGTCCGCTTCTGTCGGTCGACTGTCGCTCGACGAGCATATCCCAGTTTCGGCAAGGTGACGAAAAGGTCTACCGAGAGGTCGGCATACCGGTGGAATCAAGAAGGCTGTTCCTCTTGACGCAATACATGCTGCCGAATGCAATGCTCGGGAATGCAGTCTTCAAGCTTTTTCCCTGTCTTGTGCGTTCTCGATGCATGTGATCCTGGCCTGGATTCTCCTGCTCCTGCGCCCGATCACAGCGGGTTCGCGCGGATGCGTAGTCTTAGAGATGCGATGTCCTATACTGCCTCAGTCAGAGAAAGCGAATACCGAGCCTACCATCGCGGTCGACTTGCCGACTTGCCGTGGACTTGGGCTTGTCCTTCTGGGCATTCCTTTTCGCAGCGCGTAGGGCGGTATCTCCATCAACGAGAACACACCATCCCTCGCGACCGACTGTGCCCTCCACGTAACCTCCCACCGCGCCGCCTGGGAAGTTCTCGACCGCGTAATTCAGCTCCTTATCTGTGAAGGTACCGGGCTGCAGCCATACTGCCAATATGCCAGACTCTTTGGCTTCTTGTAGGAGCTTCGCGGTGATAGGTGGAGGTGTGATGATCGAGAGGCTAGTCTTTGTCGGATCTGATAGCTTTGATGGCGATGCGACAGTCTCGTACTCTGCGCCGCGCACTTTGACGTGTGAGCAGTTTGGATTTATTGGTGTGGCTGGCAGGTTGTGGTTGAGATACCACTTGAATATGCGATGCCCGAACTTGGAGGGAGTCGAGGATGCGCCGGCGACCGCGAACTGCTTCGCACTGAAGAACTTGACGGCAGCCGACTGCATGTCGACGGGATGAGAATTCATGTAGTCATTGAGTGTATAGCAGTAGACTGTGATCTGGAGATCGCGGGAGCTGTACAGACAGTAAATAAATCATGGTCGCAGATGGCGTCATTTCCATGCCTTGGTCGTCTCATCTACAACCTTGGAACTTCCTCTACTTCACATCGATTATATCGGATCCCAATGAGTGAACCCAATTCCCAGATGGCTTCATTCCCAGGCCGAGCGATCAAGTTCGCTGCCTTCAACGTCACCTCCCAAGTACAACTCGCCTTCGCAAATCATAGCTCCGACGCACAGGCTAAGGATAGAGGTAGGTATTCCACATCACAAAACACTCCTTCGCCATAGTAAATCTCAAACCTCTACTACCGGGACATATCTTGGTCTCGCCGATTCGAGTTCTACCCACCCTCTCCGACTTGAGCAAAGATGAGATCTCGGACCTGTTCATTACCGTAACGCGCGTGCAGAAGACATTGAAGAGGCTATATAAGGCAGATGCGTTCAACGTCGCAGTGCAGGATGGCAAAGCTGCAGGACAGAGTGTTCCTCATGTACATGTGCATGTGATCCCCCGAACGGAAGGCGATCCGGCTGGAGATGACAAGATACACGAATGGCTGGAAGGGGAAGAGGGAAATATTGGCAAGCACCAGAATGTTGCTGAAGAAGCTGTGAGAAAGGTTGGTGAGTGGCCCAAGGATGAGGAGAGAAAGCCGCGTACGAAAGAAGAGATGGAGAAGGAGGCGGCGTGGTTGAGAGAAGAGACTGCAAAGGATGAGCGTGAAGAGGCCCTAAAGCTCTGAAATGTGCTGAAGCTGTAGATCGTCGACAGCGGCTCCCCGATGCGCTGTCGTCACCCATCTCAGAAATCTGGCTTCCTCCCGGGTGGAAGGCTAGGAGACTGGCCCTTCAGCTTCAGCGTCGTGGCATGAGCATGAAGTTCTCGTATGACCAGGCACGATACTAAGAAAGCTATCCACGCGCCGCGCCGTCGTCGTGAACGTATACAAGACGTCTCTACCTATCTCCTCCAATCGTGACTCTCCTGGTGTTACCTCTGCTGATATTTTCGAAAATGTCCTCGCTCGTGATCAGAGCATACCTATTCAAGAAGCAACAAAAAAAAAGCGCAGTTCAGCTCTCTTCCCTCCAACAATAGCAACAACAACAGCGAAAACCTTCCCCCTCCTTTTAACCCCCTCCTAGGTGTAGGGGTTACTATAGAAAAGAATTCGCAAACTTCATTAGATCTCAAATGTATGTTTTGAACCTGTGATTAGTTTCACTTCCTTCCCCGATTACGCAGAGCAGGATTCTTGATGCGCTTCCCTCAAGACATAACATCCAAAAAGCCGAGCCAAGAGACAAAAGGCACAGCTCATAAGATAATGTGAGAAAGAATATTGAATATAAACACATCGAAAAGTGCCGACGAGCTCCAGTACTTAGCTCATCGATTCATAAATACATCAATAGGCATAGGCATATCTTTCTAGCGAGAACGCTATCAAAAATCTTCAACCTCCTTTCCCAGCGCCATAGCACCGTCCTGTAAGCCCGGTATGCCTGCGCCTTCCCTGTCGTAATTCATTAAAGTAGTAGTATCGCTATGCGTTGCGTCTCCGTTGTAGTGGGTTGCAGGCGTGTGGTAATCGCTATGTGTTGAGCCTTGTTCTAGTGGTGTAGAGGGTCGGCCGCGTTCGATGTCCTCGATCATAGTCTCGTCAAAGCCGGAGTCGGTGTGCAGGAATTCTCTGCTGGGCCAAGTGTCTCGTCTTCGCAGGACTGGAGCTTTTGAGGTCGCAAGAGCAGTGGCGGACTCCACATTTGCAGACCCAGCGGGTGCCGATGTGCCAGCTGTCTCCTCCATGAGCGTCTCTGATGTAGACTTACGTTCCAAGGGCTTGATGTCTGCTGCTTCGCTACAGCTGTCCTCGTCATCGAATGCGTAACGTCTAGTAGGAGACTCTTGTGTGAAAGATGTGGCGCTCGACACAGTCCGACCATATGGCGAGCTTCTGCGGCGTCTGCTAGAGACGGGCGAACGCCCACGACTGTGACGACGACCTGGAATCACCCAAGAACCAGTGCTCTCACATTGATATGTGGTCGAGGCAGGATTGGAGTTCGGATCAACGTAGGTGACTGCAGACTCCATGTTCAGCTTTTCGAGTGGTGGCATACGCCCTTCACGAACATCGTCGATCGTCACAGCCATCTCAGGGTCGATGTATTGCTTCTTCGGCCGATGCGTAGATGTCGACATGCTGCTATCCGACAACTTCGATTCGTGCTGAGATCCACTATAGTATGGTGGAGGTGGTCTCAGACCAGTAGATGCCGGAAACTGTAGGAGGAGGTGCTGCGCGCTTTTGCGTCCCTGTGGCCGCTCGCTCAAGCACGACTGAATCATTTGCCGGAAGTAATCAGGAGTGCCCTCATAGACCGGAGGCAGTGGTCGTTCGACACGCTCGGGCTCATCAACCTCTTCTGCAAGCGCCCACAGCACCATCCCCAGTTGGAAGATGTCGGTCTTGACACCAATGCACATGCCAATTCTCTGGCCACTATCGATCAGTCTTCCCAGCTCTGGCGGCTCCCACCCGACGGGGCAGCCGCGTCGATTGATGTCAATAATCTGCGCATTGTCATCCTCATCAATCACAATGTTCGACAAAGTGAAATCCCCCTGAACGAAACCGGCCTCGTGTATGTCAGAGAGACCGCTCACAATCTGCTTCGCCCACTTCTCACGACGCTCCCAAGAAAGCATGTCTGAGCCTCGGAAATCATAAATCATATCCACAAGCGCGCCCTTGGAAGCGTAGGAGAGAAGAAGACCTTTCACGAGCTCGCCTCGGTCGTCCATGACCAAGCCCGCAAGCCGCACAACGTGTCTGCTTTCCTGCAGCGAGTCGAGCGCGTTGACTTCGTACAGAAACTCATCTATCGTGTCTGGACCAGGAATCTCCTTCTTGATCACGACGTGTCCATTTAAGCGTACCTTGTAGACGAAGCCCGACAGATGCGAAATGAATTCCAACTGGCTCTCACTAAACCTGGGGCACGCCACATGATCAAAGAGTGATCTTGATGGGTAGTTGATGATTTCATTCGCATCCTCGCGCACATGCACATGCAGCTGACCATCATCCTGTGTCGTCTCAAGCTTGAGGTTAGTCACGGTCGGATAGTACTGGATCTCAGGCCAAGAATGCCGGATGGCTTCGTAAATGCGTATGCTCTTGTCGTGCTGATAAGAAAGCGTGCTCAGATCTGCTTCAAGGGAGTCGGGTGGTGCGTTCCGATAATCCAAAGAAACCGTTACGCGACGCCACTGATTTGGCTTCTCAGCATAAGTCACAAAGAACTTTTCTCGATTGGACTTGTCTCGGAAATGCATGCTTAGGTTGAGAATCCATCTTCGATCGTGTTCTTCTTGTAATGAAGCCTTGTCGATTTGGGTGTCCCTATCAGCGCGATCTTCATCTAATAATGGGCTTTCATCAATGCTCTCAGGAATTTGCAAGGGAGGTAGGTCGGCTGGGTTTCGCGAAGGTCTCGAAGCAGAAATATCGGAAGGTCCGGGGTTATTTGAAGGAAGGGAAGCGTCGCTTTCGCTCAAGCATGTAACAATTGGGGCAGAATTGGGAGGATTTTGCACTGGCTGAGGGGATAGATGTCTGCTGATGGCACTCCCACTGAATCCTCGTTCTTGTCGACGGTCTGCGCTGACAGCCCTCCGCTCAAGCGAAGTTGGCGGAACTTCCAGAAGCTTGTCTCGTCGTTCAGAGTTCTGTCTCCGGAAAGTCTGAGGCCGGGGCAGGGACGGAATAGCTCTTCTGGTTGTCGGGAGGTTGTCTGGCAGGCTTGGTCGACGAGCAAAATAGTCTGGGATTTTGGAGAGCTCGGTGGGAGCAGTCTGGGGAAAGGTGGCGTCCAGATCGTTTGCTTCTGCGTGATACCTCCTCCACAAGCTCAATGGCTTTCTCAGCAGTGAAGATCGTCGCAGTCGTTTTGGAGGCAGGTCCTCAGGCGGCATATCTTGCGATGCATCGCTGTTCGCATAGTGACTGGCGAATGGGAACAGGTTCGGCATGGTCGTGTTGGGGCCAGTCAGGAAGGCGACACGATGCCGCAGGTCACTTGTAGTGCCACTTGCAATGCCTCACTCGCAGCGCCGACGCAGGCCGCTTCTCCAGCACCTCCTGTCTCCTGCCTGTGATGAGCGCGTTCAGGTGTCTGGTAGCACACGCTGCCTCGTACAACATATGCTGCGGGTTGCCATGGGATGTCATGCAGGTGGCAGCGGAAAAGGCGGCGTTTGTGTTCTGTTCGGCGGCTTCTGCGTGGTGCCAATGCCCGCTGGCTCGCAGACGTTCCGCAGACGAAAGGGTCGATCGGCAGCGACTGAAACACTGTCAAAAGGACCGAGGGCGGCGGCGGCGGCGGCGGTGGCGGCAGCAGCAGCAGCAATAGTAGTAGAGGGGATTCGTATCAGCACAGGTCGGGGAGATCATCGGGTGTTTTGGCGAGTATATGGTGGCACAAGCGGTGAGACGGCGTCAGCGTCAGCGTCCGGCAGTGTGTGGGTTCTCGGCTGCGCTTTCGCTGAGCTGGGGAAGGGAAAGGGAGGGACGGATCAGCCCAGCGGCCAAGCAGCCTGGACAGTGGACAGTGGACACCACTAAGTTATGTACCGTACTGTAACTGTGCTCGACAGCGAAGGCAGCATGGGATCGGGTGACAGGCCGTCAACGACAAGGCGTGCAACACAGCGACCAGGAGTGAAGCACCATCACCGCAGAGACTGAGAGTGGAGCAACTTTCGAGTGAGAGCAAACGGGCATCGATCCGCATATTTCACCTTCCAGCACCGCCGTCTTCCACAATGTGGTTGGTCTTGCGATTTGCGCCGCCGCACGCCTCGCAATAATCCTAATCCTCAGCACCAGCCTCTGGCTCGCATTCTGCGCACGCCGCTTTGTGTTCTGCCGGTCAAGAGAACTGCTTCTCCAGTGACATCTCTGTCCTTCCGGCAAGCCCTGCAATGCCATTGCCGCCCGAATCGGATGCATACAGTATACAGCAAATTTCGTGCATATATTAAGTAACAAGTTATTCAGTTCTTAAAAAAGAGGATGTAGCCTTGTAGGGCTCGGGGAAGTAGTTACAGTAAGGATAGAATGAGGTTCTACAATTACAAGTCCGAGGGCGATTCCTTTCCGCCGCCTAGATACAGTACCGGTCAGTACATCGTCAAGATTTCGAACATTATTCCAAAAAGGGGAGGAGAGGCACGGCTACGCTGCTGCCCAAACAGTAAAAAAGTATCTCCAATACCAGGAGGCCACCTGTTTCGTGCTGCAGCTAAGGCACGGCACGGTGTGTGTTCACACTTCTCACGCAGCTTCCCCCCGTCCTGCTACTGCATCTGCAAGCTCTATCTCGCCCTGCAATATCCTCGAGCTGCTATACGTGCCTCAGGTATGCTTCAAATGTATGCGCGCCCAAGCTATTGGTACTCTACCATACTATTGCATCTTGTTGGCCAAGGAGAATGTTGTTTGACCACGACTCCGCGAGATGAGGCGTTGACGAGGTCATCGAGTCATCAATGTGCGCATGTGTTGGCAATGCGGGTCTGAGAAATCCTAAAGCTAGCAGCGCCAACACCAACCACCACGAACGGCCGAATGGAGCAAAATACGAGTCCTCTCAATCATGCTTGAGTGTCCCACGCGAGCACTACAGAGATGGATGTAGAAAATGCCGCCAATCCCAGTGTAAGGTCTGACAACATTGTGGCCTCACAGCCACCCTTGGAGGGGCGTACCATGATCGGGAGTTGATTGTCTGGCTTCCATTGGCATTGATGGACTGGCTCGTCGGGTCGAATACACCACATCATACATTAAACTGGTGCCACCGAACATGGATAATGAGGCTCTCGAGGATAACAACGACTGCCTTATGCCGGCGGTAACCAGCAGACGCTTGTGCAGCAGTCAGGATGAGAATATGGAAGTGCTAGCGTTCGTGCTTTTCCTGTCGTCGACGCAGCATGATCGTCGCCTTCCTGATGAGTAGTGAGTGCGAAGATCGACGGTGTTGAATTGCTGAAGTCTTTTCTTGCGAGTGCAAAATCCATGTGCGCTACGATTACTTGAACACATGCATTGACTTTGCTTTCACATGAGCACGGAAAGTCTATGCATCTATCCAAGGTCGATCAGCAGCCCCACGGGAGAGGTCCTAGGAAACACTGTAACATCGACCTGGAGCGCGCATACAGCCATACAAGTTGGCTCTGCGGCAGATGCTGTGAGCTATGGGTGATGGCAGGGATTAGCTTCCAGGAAATCTGCAACTGATGAGTAGGCAGAGGACTCTTTGGTGAGATCCGGAGATGCAGTGTGCATGATGAGCAGATGTGATCGACATCTTGGGTTCGAAGAGCGGCGAGAATGCCGGCAGCTTCTCTTTGAGAGTCCCGCACCGAGACCAAAGATCGTGACTCGTAATCGCGACTAAATTTCGAGACAGTAATATTGAGAAAGTCGTGCATCAGATGGATCGCGAAAAGTGATAGTTGATGGATGCGCGTTTTGCAAAGTCGCGTCGTGACGGGTTGCTACGCAGCAACAGCCGCAGCCGCTGCGCACGGCTCAGTCGAGGAGTTGAGCCCTCCCTTTACATCGGCCCTTGCTTTTCTCAGTGAACGAACAACTGCTTTGTGGTATCAAAGACCGACCAGTCAAGCGAGAAAAGAGAAAGACATCAAAAGACCAAGACCACAAATTAGGACATCGCAATGGTACGTACCTGCTCTTTCCCTTTTCTGCTTGCAGCAATAAGTCCGAAGCGCTGCTTCCCAGTCGCAGTCGCTGCAGAAGAGGAGGAGCACAAACCAAACCAAACCACCGAGAGCTCTCCGCGCACGCGCACGCCCACACCCATCTACCCCCCATTCGACACATCCTGCGAGCAGAAACACACTCGCGGACTTCACACAACTAACACACCATGGCCGACCAGGCGCAAAGCACAAACTTCAAAGAAGCCTTCTCCCTCTTCGACAAGCGCGGTCAAGGTCGCGTGCAACTCGACTCCCTAGGCGACCTCCTCCGAGCCTGCGGTCAAAACCCCACCCTCGCAGAAATCAAAGACCTCGAGCACCAAGTGGGCGGAGACTGTAAGTGCCACCCCCCATCCACATTCTCATCCCCTTACCTTACCTTTCCTAACACTCTTTAATGAAGTCGACTTTGACTCCTTCACGCGCGTCCTCAACCGACCAGGCGGCTTCCGCGACCCAGGCGAACCCGAAGAATACTGTCGCGGCTTCCAAGTCTTTGACAAGGATCTCACGGGTTTCATCGGTGTGGGACAGTTCCGGTATATTCTCACGAATTTGGGCGAGAAGATGAGTGATGATGAGGTGGATGAGTTGTTGAAAGCTGTGGATACGAGTTCGGGAGAGATTAATTATATGGATATGGTGAAGATGATTCTGCAGAATTAAGGGAAGAAAAGAGCGGTGGGGGTTGAGTCCGGCACGGTGGTGGACTGAAGGGAGAGTAGAGGTGTCGAGATGATGGCTTTTTGATGGATGCATTATGAGCGGCAAGGATACTGGCGTTTTGGGGGTGGATGTTGTTTGGTCTGGTATAGCAGAAGACCAGACTTGTTTGTCTGAGGCCAAGGTACAGGTACAGGTGCAGGTGCCGCACTGGCGTGACTGGCGTGGACCAAGGCGAAGAAGATCTCTGCCACGAATACATATTGGATGCGCAAGCAAGCTGTTTCGAGAACTGCTACCGAGCAACCCACGCCCGCATGTCTGCTCTGTTCACCGAGTAGAAATTCATATACCAACGCGCAATGCCCACTTGTTCTCACAAGCCATGCAACGACATATTCTGCTCTATAAACTCGCGTCAGACTTGAGCGGTATGACCATTAAATACCTCTCCAAAATCCGCATGAGCATGTATGGTACAGGATGCATACCTCAGCAAAGAGGATATCGCTTACACCCCTTGGTCAGCATGATCGAGTCCTTGGATTGGCGATCTGCGTTATGAACAGCCAGAAGACGCTGGAAGCTGATGATGACAACCCTACCCTACTGCGCTTGCAAGGGGGCCAGGGTTTCTTAATGCGGCCTTCATGCTTGCACAGGAGTTCAAAGAGGTCCACGTCCGACAGAGGCTGCAGGAAGCCGCGATTACTGGGCATAGCTTTGGAGCACGCCCAATTCCTGCAGCGACCCAATGATCGCTGGTGTTGAGATCGTGCTGGTAGAGCTTTTGTCGATTCGGCGAACGCGAGGGGCTGGCTTTTCTTGCGAATGGCCATGTTCTTTACCATGCTCTTCACCGCATGGTACTGCATGCTCAATCCAAAGTGACCAACGGGCAACAAACAGCTCTCAATCAGTCATTATAAGGTCACTCACCACTGGTAAGCTGTCGCAGCAAGCCGATATGGACCGCAAATCCCGTGTCGTCTTTCAATCCGGAAGAGAGCAATTCACCCGGTATTCGCCAAGTCCGGAAAGATTTTTGAAATTTTGTAAGCCATTGCTCAAACACCTCTGGCTGACGAAGTTGTTGAACAATGACGACCGCCGTGGAGGATGTTCGTAAGGAGCACATATCCTTGCAAGTCTGAACGAAGGGCTCGAGGAGGGCATAGTTGTAGATGCAATCACAAGCAAAAACAACATCGACGCCTGAGGCAAGTCCATTCTCGCGCATCACGCTTCGGATATCATCTTTCTCCCAGTCGAGAGGGAAGACGTCGATCTGGCTAGATGGCGATGCATGCCTCTTTGCTCGGTTTCCCTTCTCATTCGCAACGAGATTCTCCTTTAATGTCTTCAGAACATACGCTTGATCGGTAGACACTACTCTTCGCACTCGGCCATTTAGAACGCCTGGAATCAAGCCTGCAATGCCACATCCAAGCTCAAGCGTAATGGTGTCTGCATTAAGCAGCCCACTTTTCCAGAGGATATTCTCCGAATCCGCAATCCATTCTGCAAAGCGAAACGCAGATTGCCACACAGCGGCTCCTGTCGTTCCGCCTTCGCGCTGCGATTGAAGAAGTCCCGGTGACTGCGTAATCTCGAAGTCCCGTCCAGCAATCGACAAGCCAAGAACGTGAGTCTTCGCATCTAGCATTCCTAAGTCTTGGGATGGGATTGACTGCGAGAAAAGTTCAAACGTTTCTAGTTTTCCTACCTGTTATTATTTGTTGGTGTGAGTGGGTGTTGCTTTTTTTCCCCTAACCTTCGTCGACGTCGTGGATCTCTTCTCCGAGCATTTCAAGAAGTTTGGCTGTCATTGTCTGGGGGCAATTGCGCATCTGAACGCAAGCTCATACCAATGTAAAGCGGATGCTCTCGGTATTGATGTCGTCGTGATTGCTACTTGGATATAGGTTGGACCTTGTGTCCTGACCGGTGCTGAGATCTACACCACAGTATAATGAAAACTACACAGGGAAACTTGCAACAGCCGGTGCAGAAACTTTTCCTGCAGCTCGCGCGGATTCCTGCCCAACAACATTGCCGATATTCGCTACCTCCGGATTCGCAAATCTACTACATATCGAATGGGCGGACTTTCCGATAGTCGAGCAAGGCTCCGGCGAGCTCCAGCGCGAGCACTGCACCCTGTATTCGTATCTGACATCGAAATCAATTTTATGCCGGACCACAACTTCTTGAGGGAATAATGCATAATGTCTTAGGGCTGTCGGCGCCGAAGAATACCAGTAACTCCAATGCTCCCTGGCTTCAGGTGCATTTGATCCTAGCAGCCATTGCGATCTTGAAGAGGTTCCGCCCACGACTCTCCTCGGTCCTTTTCCTGACAGCCAACGTGTGCGTCAAATATGGAAGATTCCAACACCTCTCTGAAGCCGCTGCCATGCAATACGTCGCTGCCAACACGAGTGTCCCTGTTCCGAAGGTATATTGCGCTTTCGAGCGCAAGGGCGTGACGTACATTGTAATGTCACGTCTACAGGGCTCGCCGATTGGGCACAGATGGGAGCATCGCTCTGAAGAGGCCAAGGCTCGGCTACTCAAGCAGTTGAGGGAATACGTAGAAGAGATGCGGTCCCTCCGGCCTGCAAGAGAAGTTGGCGTGGAGGGAGTGGATGGTGGCAAGCTGTATGACGTTCGCCTCTCTGGCGGTGTAAATGGGGTTGGGCCGTTCAAATCGATACACGATTTCCATTCTTTCCTAAGAGATGGCGTTGAATTCTCGCAGGAACAACTGCCAGAGGTCAACGAGCTGGTCGAAAGACACACCAAAGCTCGGTATGATTTGCGTTTCACGCATGGCGACCTGAACAGTATGAACATTCTCGTCAAAGAAGATGACATTGTTGGTATCGTTGACTGGGATACGTGCGGTTGGTTTCCGGAGTATTGGGAATATACCACTGCCAGAAACGTCAATCCGTTCAACGAGTTTTGGAAGGACGAGATACCTAAGTTTTTGGATGAATACCCAGACGCCGCTTACATGGAGGCGATTCGCCAACAGCATTTCGGCGCGTTTTGACTACGGCCCATTCTCTTGGAGTACAGATTGAAAACAACAAAGGACTCAGCATATTGCAATATCCTCAGTAGGCCAAATAATACCTCAGCTTACAGCTCGATACCCAATGTTCAGCAAACTACGCCACCACTTCTCGCTCTTCCAGAAGATCATATGTCAGCACACTACCTGGCTTCTATGCCCCAGATCCGTCGTATCGTCTTTGCTGTCGTTTCCCACCTTTGGTCTCGCTGTATGAGTTGTACTTGCTCCAGTACCCGGGCCAAACGAGCTTTATCGAGGAAAAGGGCGAGCAACATACTTGTCTGGACCAATGGGATATCTAGAGCTCCGTATTCCCATCGATGCTCTCCAGGATTGTTCGGGTCCAGCCGGTGTCGAACGTGGTATCGAATGCCGCTGCAGCCTTCACTCTCATTCTTTAGTACAAGAATCAGTGCTCGATGATAGGTGTTCGGATCTTGTCCTCCGCGAGCGTACAGGGCAATGTAGAGACAATCTTTGTTCGAAGAAGCCAAGTCCGATTAACGCTATCCCATACCAATAACCTACTGCCTATCGGTATTCATATTTATGGATTCCTAACTAATAAGACCTATAGTATTAAGCTGCTATTCCGAACAACTAGCGATACTAGCGAGTTATTTAACTAGTAACATCTGGAGATTGGTAAACTTTCTGATTATACTAAAGGTGCTGCTGTTCTCGTTGACTCGTTTAGAGAGTGACTACGGGCTGGGCAAAAGCGCGGCCTCTGCAGCCAAAACGTGGCAGGCCTGGCTTCCGCGGATGTGAGTCGTCAGTGGCGATCACGTACAGGTTGAGGTACAGTAATATTATTAGAAACACCAGATCGATGAGCTGTGCAGGTATACTGTACTGCCTTGCTATGTTCCCATCGCTCTCGTTATCGTGTCGAGCCGCGTGATACCGCGAAGGTAGAAGGGTCACGGGAGTGGACAAAGGATTGGGGATTGGAGGAGTCTCGATGTCGCTTCTCCAATAGGCATGAAGATAATTCGCGAGCCGGCCGTAGACGTCGCTCTCGTGATGCAACAAGTGAAGATGAAGGTCCTACGCGTAGAACATGTCTACTTGTTAGCAAGGGCTATATAATTGCGATTGTTTGCCCCTAAACTCGCCTGCAGGTTGGCCAAGACGCTCCCAAGGTTGTGGAGGTTGAGCTGTGACGTCTGCTGGGATCTTCTCGACAGTGAGACGCCCAAGCTTCCAAGACCTGGCCTGTCTCCGCCATTCCGCGAACAAAGAACCAGGACTTGAAATACATGCTCCCACGTGTGCATGTCGTTTGATTGCCTGCCACAGAAAAGCGCTTTTGCATCTCCATCGCCAGAATCAGAAACCACATCGACGAAACCAGCAACCATGGGCGACGTCATGAGTCGCAAGGACCTCAAGCAGATGCTTCCTCAACCAAGGATGTACAAGAAGCCGCCCTTCACTGTTGAGGTCGCAGGCGTGAAGAAGGTCGACGGTGAGACGATACCACGACGAAACGTCAAGACCAAGGACGAACTCAAGACGACGCCCGAACCAGGCGTCAACACCATCTACGACATCCTCAAGCGATCGAGCGAGAAGTATGGCAACGCCAAGGCCCTGGGCAAGAGGAAGCTCGTCAAACTGCATACAGAGAACAAGAAGGTCAAGAGGATGGTCGATGGCAAGGAGCAGGAGGTCGACAAGAAGTGGACCTACTTTGAGCTGTCGCCATACGAGTACATGTCGTTTGCCGAGTATGAGCAGCTGGCGCTCAACGTCGGCTGCGGTTTCCGCGCGCTGGGTAAGCAACATCGAGCTCCATTCTAGGCAGAGCACAATTGCTGCGTCGTGGGCGCATCGTTAGTCCGGATGTCACTAACATGTTACTCTAGGCATGAAGGCACAGGATCGAGTACACATCTTCGCGGCAACACATCCATACTGGCTCGCCACAGCACATGGCGCCCAGAGCCAGAGCATGCCGATCGTGACGGCATATGATACTCTAGGCGAAGAAGGCCTGAAGCACTCTCTCCAGCAAACACACGCCAAGGCCATCTTCCTCGATCCCCATCTCCTCACGAAGCTCATCAAGCCGCTCAATGAATCGAAGGACATTCAGCATGTCGTCTACAACGACGATGATTCTCCAACCCGACAAATTGACGCAGCTCAGACTGAAGAGGCGGTCAAGAAGCTCAAGGAAGCTCACCCACACCTGACTGTGCACAGCTTCAGCGAGTTCATCCAACTCGGCAAAGGCAACAAGGTCGAGCCGACACCACCCAAGCCAGAAGATCTCTGCTGCATCATGTACACTTCAGGTTCAACTGGTGCGCCAAAAGGCGTGCTTCTGTCGCACAAGAATGTCGTTGCAGCCATTGCTGGCGTGGATGTGATAGTCGGCCCATACCTCGGCCCAGGCGATGGTCTGCTCACCTACCTTCCACTCGCACATATTCTCGAATTCGTCTTCGAATCGGCATGTCTCTACTGGGGAGGCAGCATGGGTTATGGAAACCCAAAGACGATCTCCGACAACTCGATGCGCAACTGCAGAGGTGACATTGCCGAATTCAAACCAACCATTCTTGTCGGCGTCCCTGCCGTTTGGGAGACTGTCAAGAAGGGCGTTCAAGCCAAGGTCGCGAAGCTCAATCCTGTCTCCAGGAACATGTTCTGGGGAGCGATGAGCGCAAAGAGCTTCATGATGCACAACTCGAGCTATCTACCCCTCGCTGGCATCGGAACGAGCATTGTGGACAATGTCGTGTTCAAGAAAGTTGCTGAAGCCACTGGTGGAAAACTGCGCATCTGTATGAACGGAGGTGGTCCTGTTGCCAAGGAGACACAACGATTCATCTCGATGTGTATCGCACCAATGATCTCTGGTTATGGTCTGACCGAGACTGCCGCTATGGGTGCGCTGATGGACCCTCTTTCCTGGACCGACTCCGCCCTCGGTGAGATTCCCGGTTCTGCCGAAGTCAAGCTTGTCGACTTCCCAGATGCCGGCTACTTCTCCACCAACAACCCTCCTCAGGGTGAGATCTGGATTCGTGGAGCCTCGGTCACCTCTGGCTATCTTGATCTGGAGAAGGAGACCAAGGAGTCTTTCACAGATGATGGCTGGTTCAAGACTGGCGACATTGGTGAGTTCGACAGCTATGGTCAGCTGCGTATCATCGATCGCAAGAAGAACTTGGTCAAGACTCTCAATGGCGAGTACATCGCTTTGGAAAAACTCGAGTCCGTCTACCGATCATGCTCCGTGGTCGGCAACATTTGTGTGTTCGCGCAGCAGGACAAGAACAAGCCAGTCGCAATCGTCGTCCCAGCAGAGCCAGCACTGAAGCAGCTCGCCAGCGACAACGGCGTGCAAGGCCACGGTCTTGAAGATCTCTGTCACAACGAGAAGGTCAACAACGCAGTGCTCAAGGCTATGCAGGACGCCGGGAAGCGGGGCGGTCTTTCTGGTATCGAGATCATTGAGGGTGTTGTCCTCGCCGATGAGGAATGGACTCCTCAAAACGGTCTCGTCACATCGGCTCAGAAGCTCAACAGAAAAGGCATCACCGAAAAGTACCAAAACGAGATCAAGAAGGCGTACGGATCGTAGGAAAGTTCCACTACACTGGTACGATGGCATAAGACTACGATAGCGCAAGCTCGAGGATGGGTCTTGGTTTCGGTAATTGATGCCTTTTCAATGGAAACTTGGTTTATGTAGTTGTGTGATGATTAGCAGGCGTGAAATTGTATTCATGCTTTTTCTACTGCCTTACCCACCTGCCGCATTTCTATTGAGTATGTCACTGGTCTCGGTTCAATTTTTTTGTTGTAGTTAGTGTCTTGCCAAGCTGGTCATCGTCTTCGAAACTACGCTCTAAATCAATCACCGCTGACTGCCTCTTTGATATGCGAGCATGGAGTCTGGAAATGGAGATGGAGGTGAAGAGGTGAAGCTTCTCGCCTAGGATGGATTGTACCGGTCGCTTCCAGGCAGTGTTCCGGATTTCAGCCATCTCATTCCGCTCGCGGAAGGATAGCTGTCTGTATACCCATTGCGAATCGCTGACGTTCGGTGGTGCTCCGCTCTGGCCAACGCGCGCTGGCCTGGTTGACCGTAGCCACCAGTTCATGGAGTCGCAGCCCAGATACACTTGGCGCTGATAGCGTCGGGGCACGGATGATGGCCAGAGACAAGGAGTGGTGGTACCGCAAGTTCGCTACGGAAGGCCTCGAGCCAGGCTTGTTTGAACGCACATTTTCCGCCTCGCTAATGTGACAAGTCTGTGGTTGACGTCTCGAGTGATACTGTGCAACGCCTCAATCACTTGCGCCGTACTGTCTCCTATACTCCTCCATTTGATTTACTTCTTCGTGCTTCCCCAGCTTCTTGACACCCTCGACAATATCATTCAGCGTAAGGACAGCGAGCACTGGCACCCCAGTTTCTCTCCGCACTTCACCAATGGCGCTGCCTCTAGCTGAGCCATCGTCACCCTTGCCCTCCTTCTCACTTTGTGATGGCATCTTCTCTTGTCGATCGATCGCTACAACAATGCCTGCTAGTGTTCCACCTTGCGCCTTGATGATATCAATCGCTTCCCGTATGGCAGTACCAGCTGTGATCACATCATCGATAATCACAACACGCTTGCCTTTCATGCTCTCCCCAACAATCGTGCCTCCTTCGCCATGATCTTTTGCTTCCTTACGATTGAAGCAATACCCCACATCCCCCCAACGTTTTTCGTCTTGGAGTTGCAGCGCATAGGTGGTAGTCGCTGCGATTGGAATTCCCTTGTACGCGGGCCCGAATATCACATCGAAGCCAAATTCTTTATTCTCGCGGCTGTAGTCGTCGATTGTGCGAGCATATGCGTCGGCGATGGCTTTGGCGGATCGTCCGTTCGAGAAACGACCACAGTTGACGAAATATGGGCTTGTTCGACCAGACTTCAGTGTAAAGGAACCAAAGCCTAGGATATCGGCTTTCAGGGCTAGCTCGATGAGATCAGTCTTCCATTGTGGGATCGACATGGTGGCTTGTAGTACGCGAGAAGACGGGACTGTAGCGAACGTGGGAAGTGTGGTCTTGGTCGTCGCGAGGTGAAAGAACGTGAAACAACGTTTGGAGGAGGGTTTATCGATAAGCGCCCTTGCGTTAGCGTTGCATGTTGCATTGCCAAGCCATGCCAAGCATGACTGCAGCTAGCGTGAATCTAGTTTTGACCAATCAAGCTATCATCTGCTTGTGCTTCACCTTCTCACTAGGACTTTCACCTTAACGTCCATCAACCGCACCATCTTAAACAGCAACGATGCAAAGCTGTCTTGGCAGATTTCTCAAGAAGGGAATTGGCAATGCGCTGATTTAACCCCTGAAACCGTTGGTCAATCACAGAAAGACTCGAGAGGTCGTATGGACTTAGACAGCCTCAGTCAGTGTGCGCAAATTAGCATACCAACCTTTGTCTGGAGGGGATATTCGCCTTGTCAAGTTCCTAGACACAACCTCAGCCGACGCAATCGATCTGGAACTGGTTCATCAAGCCGGATACTTCGATATCTGACGAGCAGATCGACCCAATGGCGGCCGTGTCACTTTCAAACGCAACGAACTAGACGAGCTTGTACGCTACATGACAACTTCCCAGAATGGAAGTCAAGTGCGATACATTTGTCTATCGTACTGCTGGGGAGCTCCAACGAAGTCACGTTCCATTACCGTAAATGGATCCAGATTGATGGTCACTGAGAATCTACACAGTGCTCTTAGTGCAATCCATCGACATCATCACCACGGCACGTATTACTGGATTGATGCAATTTGTATCAATCAAGACGACATCGTTGAGAGGAGCCGCCAAGTTGCTCAAATGTGGAAGATCTTTGCGAGCGCGGAGAAGGTCTTCGCATGGCTGGGCGATTCGGACGAGGAATCGAAACTAGCGACAGAAACCATCAGCCGATACGGTCTCCGCTACGGACCAGAAAGTCTCCGTCTCACCGATCAGCACATCTTTACTGACCAAGAAAACGCGGCTGTTTCTCGATTGACCGAACGAGAATACTTCACAAGAACATGGATACAGCAGGAAGTCGTGCAAGCACGCACGCTCATTTACATCTGCGGCGAATTCTCGTGCGATGGTGAAGACTTCTCTGCGTTCTGTACTTTTGAACGAGATCTTGTCAGTCGTCTCACCAGCCGCTTAATGAGGCACTTTTACTACAGAGAACACGGCAGTACTACCGGTGGCGGTGGTTGCGAATTCAGAAAGTGCCTCGAGACTTACTACGACACATCGTGCTCAGATATTCGAGATCGAATCTTCGCTATGCTTGGGGACACTGCACTACGGAGGCTTGACCCAGAGACGGTACTCAAGCCTGACTATTCCATCACGATCGATGAGCTCTTCTTTGAGCTTCTTCTGTTCTATGAACGTATCGTATGCGACGACTGGAAGATGGTCCTCAACACGCTCACAGATGTGCTTGACATGGTCGGCCATGGCGCTAGCCTCAGGTTCCGTAAATGGTTCTATACCCGGAAAGCATGGGATTACTCGAATTTGCCTCAACGGCTGGAGACTGGCTCTGGTAGATTTCATGACTGCTCGGGACCTCTCATTCGAAGCCTGCTGATGTTCAAGAGCACGATGGCCGCTTCTGACAGTGGCCTCATCCCCAGAAAATATGACGACCACGTCATCGACCGCACGCAGTATGTCAATCCATACGATCCTAAGTCGGGCATAGTGGCTGGCACTGATTATGTGGGCATATCGCCGCTGATAAGTCGCAAGATACATGTATTTGGGAGCAAAGAAAGTTGAGCAATACCTACAACTGGAATGGACTCCAGCTGCTCTACTGAAGTAGAGAGATATGTGAAAGATGGCCAGGTATGAGGAAACAGGCTTCAAACAGGACTGTCCGGTCCGTTCCACTAGTGAATCTAGCCATGTTCCCCCTTTTCACTCCAGCTGTTTCAATTCTTAGTCAGTTATCAACCCCTCCAGCAAAGACCTATACCACCTCGCCGCCGGCACAGTACCACCAGCCAATCTCAAATCCGATCCACTGACATATGCACTCTCCCTTTCAGCCTTTCAAATTGTCCAGAGGCCCTGACGCGCTCAAGAGATGCCGAGAGATTGCTCAATGTGGACGTCGACCACATCAACGCTGCCACGAGGAGACGGGCTAGTCGACCTCTAGGAACTGATGTAGCATCAGCAACTTCATAGGGTTGTCTACATAAACAAATGCTGTCATAGCAAGAAATGAAGCCGTCGCATACGGGACAAGCTCGGCCAAGTACGGAAATAAACCGGCAATCATGCCATAAAATCCACTCTGACGCATGAGAGGCTCCGTTCTCGCTGTGGAACTTCGAATGTTTAAGCAGAGGAATGCCCATCCATTATGAATAACTACGTAAAACCCGAGGATGACTGGAGGCGACAACGAGCAGACGGTCACTTCACAATG
Source organism: Pseudocercospora fijiensis CIRAD86 (assembly GCF_000340215.1). NCBI lineage: Eukaryota > Fungi > Ascomycota > Dothideomycetes > Mycosphaerellales > Mycosphaerellaceae > Pseudocercospora > Pseudocercospora fijiensis. The sequence continues at coordinate 350,505 of NW_006921539.1, forward strand.
GACTCTCCCCACGAGAAAAGGAGTGAGTTCGCTGGTGCTGGTCCCAGATGCTACGCTGGGCTCGCCGGAGGCAAATGAGGTGCGAGTAAAGCTTCATGCAGCTTCATTGAATTATCGGGATTTGATGATAGCGAAGGTATGGCTCGAAGTCTCGGCTATGTTGTCGGCATGCTGAAATTTGAAAGGGCGCATCTCCTGGCGAGCATCGAGTTAACGTTGTCCCGGGAAGCGACGGTGCTGGAACGGTAGAAGCGGTAGGGAGTGCCGTCAGTGAGTTCAAGCCTGGTGATCGTGTCGTCACTCACATGTGTCCTCACACATCCGACGGACATATGCCAGTGCTCAAGGATATTGGCGAGGGCCTTGGCCAGAGCGTTGACGGCACTCTTCGCGAATATGGCAACTTTCATGAATCCGCGTTGGTTCACGCGCCGAGGAATCTCACGTTTGAACAATCGGCAACGCTCACGTGTAGCGGTTTGACTGCTTGGAATGCATTGTTTGGCCAGAAGGGACAGGATGCCACGGCAGGAAGCTGGATTCTGGTGCAAGGTACCGGAGGTGTGAGCGTTGCTGCGCTACAGTTCGCCGCCAGCTCAGGAGCAAATGTGGTTGCGACAACGTCTAACAGCGAGAAGGCCAAGCTGTTGAAAGACCTGGGAGCGAAGCACGTCGTGAATTACCGCCAGCACCCGAAATGGGCAACGGTAGCTCGCGAACTCACGCCAGACTCGCGTGGATTTGATCTGATCGTTGATGTTGGTGGCGACAGCACATTGCCACAGTCGCTAGAGGCGATCCGAACCGATGGAGTCATTGCCTTGACAGGTCTGCTCGGAGGCGCAGTGCCAGAGCCAGTCCCAATGTTGAAGGCGCTTTGGCATACATGCACAGTGCGAGGGATACTCCTCGGCAGTCGCAACCAGTTCAAAGAGATGGTGAAATTTGTGGAAGAGAAAAACGTGGGGCCAGTCACAGACTTCAGAGCCTGGGAGCTAGGAGAGGCCAAGAGAGCGTACGACTGGTTAGAGAACCAGAAACACTTCTCTAAGGTCGTTATCACGATCTAGTGTTATTAAGGTAGTCTGCAGCACCGATCCTAGAATCCAGATCTCACAGGCCAAGCTTGCGCTGTCGTATGCGAACACTTCCATCGATGCCTCCAGTTCTACATCAGCTCCTTGCACTGATAGTTTAGCTTTTTGAGACTGCGAAAAGGCAACCATTCCTTCCCGCTGGCATGTATTTTCCTTTCCTATTCGTACAATGTCGTGTGATTCGTCAAGTGACTCGGCTCAGCCGATCGCATCCAAGCAGTTTTTCCAGGCTTGTGATACTGAACAGCTCGAGACCTAGACTTGCCGAGCCCCTGCGGTGGATGGGTGGTTGATCGGAGGTAGGGAACCCCCAAAACCGCCTGTAGAGCCAAAGCCTCCAGCACCACGAACGGTCTCTTCGAGCTGCTCCACAACCAGAACCTGTGGCGTATAGATCCTCTCGATGATGAGCTGTGCGACACGCTCACCGACCGCCACTTGGAAGTCGACGTCGCTCAAGTTGAAGAGCAGCACCTTCACCGGACCACGGTAATCTGCGTCTATCACTCCCGCTCCTGTATCAATGCAGTAGCAATCCAAACTTTGTTACTCGTCAGAAAATCGAAATCATCTTCGGTTAAATCCAAAACGGCAGAAGCCTGAATGAGCTTAATAGAGGGGGCTGGAACCACCGCGTCCTTCGAAGCATACAAGTCATAGCCTGCTGCGTATTCTGAACCTCTGGTCGGAGGCTTCGCGGATTCCGATAGCAATTTGACTTGCAATGCTGGAGGCGGCGGCTCAAAAGACATTGACGGAATCTGAGGCATCTGACCCATTGGCGGCATCGGCATGGACATCGAGGGTAAGGTGCTGCCTGGGGCAGGTGGAGGGTACGAGGCGGTGGCTTGAGTTGGTCCAGACATTTGCGAGAGTGGGTTTGCGAGGGAATTCTGATTTGGTGTGCCGGGTGTGGGAGTTGGAGCTTGGTCGTTCAGCATTGCTGGGAAAGTTAGTGCTTGTCCTTGGGGTGGGCGAATTATTGTACGTACAGGCAACGGTCAAGTTCGCCGCCGGCTCTGTGTATTTGGTGCGTTTTGGCAACGGCGAAGCTGGCTGTGATGGGACTTGGTGCTCTGGCGCAGGTGTTTCTGCCATCTTGACCGCAATTGTGAGGTGATTGAGAGTAGACGTGACGTGCGCTGCGTTCCCGGCAATTTCGCGTCGTAGCGCGTTTGCAGTCGAACTTGACTTTGGTAGAATCACAAGAACGACACCGAGTCATGTCAAGGGGCATCGATGTACGCCGTGGACAGCATGATGCAGCCAGCAAACCGCTGTCCGACCTCAACAATTGGACACCAGCGATACATTTACCTCGCCTTGCCACTACTGCCCTTTCCGCAGCTCGTGCACCGTCAGCTCAGGTCCAAGCCGATCCCACAAACGCACTATGAGATTGACCGGATCAACCAGCGCTACTCCCGGGAAGGCAAGGAGATTAAGAACGAAGTGTCAAGAGAAGAGAGCAGTGTTGATCTGCCTCATCTTGGCATTCCCAGCTCTTCCACCACCGAAGTCTCCCTGGGCCAACACGAAGCTCGATCGGGCTTCCAACACCAACCAGTCCTCCCAGATCATGATGATAAAAAGATGACAGAAATGCAAAAAAAGAAACTCTCCTACATTGCGATACCACGCGGAGTGGCGTCATCGGAGATAGAGAAAAATCCTCTTCTCGAGGTTTGTTGCTCTGTATTTCCTGCCTGACAGGTCTCATTACGAGTAGATAACTCGCCGATTGCAGGGGTCTAGACACAATCGCCACGACCACTCAGCCATCCAGGAATGTGAGTCGCGGCTTGTGATTGGATCCATGGTAACGGTGAGGGTGAGGTCGTATATGAGATATCAATTTGGCATGTGAAAGAGCTGGGATGAAAGTGAGGTTGAGGTCGAGCTGCAAGAGCGGAACGCTGACGTTTGGCACGTATGGTCAATGGGTAGCGATGGTCGCACTCTATCTTCACTCTTCCGATCCGGCCTCCATCATTTCTGACTACAAGGTCAATAGGCGTGAAATCAAGAGCTCGCATTGGTTGGAGACGAGCTTCTCGATGATATCAAGCTGACAGAGCTGCATGATGATGCTTAATCCGATTCATTATTGCTTCCAACACAATCTTCCCTATTTACGGTGCGACACGCGTTCTTTTCTTTGAGCATAGCGAGCCCTAGAATCGCCGAAGACATTCTTTCAACCTTTCCATCAACCCGAATCGACATATCTCATTCTTTTTCGATCATTCTAAACTGTGAACGAATTTACCTCCAGACACCATGGCACCTGTCACCTGTCCCCTATCACCTTCAGACTCAGACTCAGAAGGCCTCCTGCCGCCTCACAGAATCGAGACAGAACGCCTTTCTCCTGTCCGTACCGAGCAAGCACCCAGACACCCAGAACTTCCATGGCAACCCACATCTCGACGACCAACATCCTCAGCAGCCACGTCACTCAAATATCCCCCATTGAAAAAAATTCGAACCCCATCCTCCACCTGCTCGAGCATCAACTCATCCGGTCCATTAGAAAGGCAATTCTCCAACAACAGTACCACAAGCAATCACCGTTGTCATCGGTCGACAAAGATAACGCGACATCCCCACAACATCAAATCACCCCTCCGGCTCTGCCCGAGATTTTCTTCCAACCCTATCCCTATCTATCTCAACAGACGTAACGTATACCCAGCAAGCAACGGAAATCTTTCCCACCGGTATCGAATCGATAGAGGAAAAGAAGAAGAGTTGACGGTGTTTCTGGATTTCAGATTTCGGGGAGGGCTTTTTCATCTGGTACGAACGAGCTAATGTCGAATACCGTGCAGGAGTCGCCCGAATCCTTGATTAGCACGGTGAGTTCCGAGTACGCGAACCCTTCGCGGTAATAGTGTTCAGATGGTGGATTACTCGATAGCGAGTGTACTAGGCATTGCAGGTACTGTCGATCGCCACACAACACCTCGAGATGGCCTTCCACGGTTCTTGGTGGCTTGGAGCGGCATTTGGCATAGGCAGGTGTTCCAATGCAATCCCTTCGATCCCCGAAATTCCGAGGGGATATTCTTAATGACGAACATAGACCTAAGGTAGAAGACCTTCACAATTCCGTCATACTGGTAGCTGCCACATCACTCCAGCAAAGCATCCCACAGCTTGGATGACAAGAAGTCGAGATCAAAGCATCCAGAATGACGGAGACATTCATCGAAGCATAGCTGCAGTAGGTTGGCAGGGACGGCTATCGCACTCTTTCCCAGGATATCGTAATTGTTGAAGAGGGATGTGTTGATTGACACAAGCGGGTAATAATGGTGCTTCCAGACGCTTCATCGTCACACACAGTTGGGAGAAGATGATGGATCCGCACCCTGAGAATGGTAAGAGCTCGAACTTTGCTGCAGCAGGTCCCTTTCTGCCTGTCGCATGAGGACCAAACGTGAAAGATATGGGAGCAAAGCTTCGGAAGCTGATTGGCTTTGCTCAGGTTCTGGTGTGGTGGATGGACGTCGGATGACTTCTGGTGATGAGGGTGCGCTTGGAATTGCGCTCGATGAATTGGTGACGAGCTCCAGGAGATGCTCTCTCGAATGCAGATACTGCTCGTAGAGACTTTCGATATCTTTCAAGCCATACTCCGCTTCGCCGTTTGACATGTCATGTTCTTGCGCCTCGCCGTCCCCGTCCTTGGGAGCTTCCAGGTCACTGATCATGGCCAGCTGTTGCTCCATCCAAGCCGTGAGCTCATTGTGGGCTTTTTTGAGGGCGTATAAATCCGCGTGTGGATTCAAATCCCCGTGAAGGACGCCATTAGCTTGCACTGTTGCTGCCTCATGCTCCTCCAATTGATGCCTCACTGCTAAGATGGCCTTCTTGAGACGAGTGAGGTCGTACTCCGACTCCGTTCCAGCATCACGCTCGGCAAATGCTGCGGCGGGCGGCGGGACGGGAAGATCTCCGACTTGACGCCTAGTCACTTTGTCGAAAGAATCCGCGATAGTCTTGCCGCCCGCAGCGTCAACTTTGGCCAGAGTGGCCTGGAGGATTTTGAGCTTGCGGTGCTTCTCTCGCTGGCGCATGAGGGGAATGTAGCTTTCAGTCATGAACGAGCCATTATCAGCAGCAGGATCAGAAGTAGAAGAGCTGGCGTGGGAGAGCTCTTCCAGTTCCGCTTTCAGAGAGTCATATCTTGCTTGCGCTGCCTGGTGGGCCTGCAATGCTCTCAGATAAGCCTTGCGGACGCCGGTAACTGAAGTTATCTCTCGGATGTCTTTTGAAGTCGGTAAAGAACTGTTGATTGCGGAGTTTGGCAGCTTGGCCTGCAGACTATTTCTGATTGCCGCCACTTCTTGTCGAGTCTTGACGTACGGCTGAAGGGAACGGCCGACATCAGGAAAGGGGCAATGCTCAAGAATTCGATCCGGATCAGACATTTTGTTTGAGAGTGACGACTCGATGCCGTGTGTCGCGGCAACGGAAGCATGCGATTTTGGCGAAGTAGAAGGATGGTGGTGTTCTTGCCAATGCCTATTTTTACATGCTTCATGCAGCAACATCTGACACGGCAGATGTCGTGGTATGGAAACGAAGAGTTCTGGCAATTTCCAATCGCTCGCAAACATCATTGACTACAGTGTAGCATTCGCACACGAAAGGCGACTCGAGCGAGACCGACATGATAGGCGTAATAGACACCAAACACCGTGACGTGTCTTCATTAGACCTCTACTCCACAAAACTCACATCTTCCTCGCCACAGCCCTCAACCGAACATATCCAAGAAACCCACCCCCATCCTCCTCCCTCGTAATAACCGTCTCCACAACCTCACATATCTCCCTAATAACCGCCTCCCTCTTCCCCTCGGGCACAACCTCCAAAAACTGCGCACACATCAACCGAACCCACCCCTCAATCCCCCCACTCCCCTCAGAATTCCTCTCACTCAAAGCACTAGGCCGATACTCCGTCTCACAAACCTCAACCTCAAACCCCCGCTCCCTCAACGTGTTCTCCATCCACACACTCGAAGGAAAAAACCAAGGACACGCATCCCGAGCCTCTTGAATCGGTATCCCCGCATGCACGAGAGCGGCGATCGTCGCGGCTTGGATTTCCGCCACATTACCTTTGCCGCCCATTTCGAAAACGAATTTTCCATGAGGCTTCAGAGCTCGGTGGATATTTGAAAAGAATTCCAATCTCGTGGATTTGTGTTTCAAAATCCAATGCATAGCGGCATTTGAGAAGACTTTGTCCCATTCGCCGGATAAAATTTCTGGAGGAGAGGATTGTAGGTCTGTGGCATCGTGTAAGATGAAGGAGAGGTTGGGGATGGAGGAATGGTTCTCTTTTGCGGTGGTGATGAAGGATTGGCTTGCGTCGACGCCGAGGACTTTGCCTTCTGGTACGGCTTTGGCGATTTCTGCGGTCAATTGGGCGTCGCCGCAGCCGATGTCTAGGATTTTGTCGGTTGGTTGGGGGTCCAGGTAACCGACGACCTTTGTGGTCATCTTAGGGACGAAGCCGGCCGCCGAAGTGTAGGCTTTTGATGACCAGTGGTCTTTTCGTGTTGACATGCTGGCTTCTATGGGTGATGTAGCCTGGAAGATGGCTTTCCAATATGTCGGTCCACCAAAGAAAAGACGAGAGTCGTGGTTGCGAGGAGCTTGTTGAGCGTGTTGCTTGTCGAATCGATGGCCTGTTATACAGGTGCTGTATTGACAAGGTGAGAGCTGGCCGACCTCCGACATCGGCAGGCCTACTTGTGCATCGAAGGCTGATCATACCATGTTTCCAGCCACTGCGTCCAGAAGTGACAGAAGCCAAACAAGTGGAATGCGAGCTGATCAAATAATTAGCAGAAACATGTACATACAAAGTAGATGAATGCCTATTCTAGGAGGCAGTCTTGTAAACATCACACTAGTATTAACTGCGCACATACTAATTCGACTAAGTACGATAAGTGGTATCAAAAAGATTCAAGCACCAAAATCGCAACTCTGGCAAGCATTCGACAAAGGAAATGGTATCTCGAACCTCGAAGGAAAGCGCGCTTGCTGGAAATCGCTGCAGATTTATGTGCTGTTGCGGAACGCTTCGATGTGTAGATGCGGATGTCAAGACGACGTGGACAGTCCGTTGGTGAAGACCTGGTGTCGTCCACGACAGTGCTTCGGTTTAATGACGAGTGGTCTCCATGTTGCCCGTAAGTTCTGCAACGCGTGCCTTGATACGCGCGACACGAGACTCAATAGCTGGTGATATCATACGTCAGCTCTGCATTCATCCTGGGCGGTGGTCAGTTACTCACTTTCTTCGCCACTGGTCTCTCCATCGTCAGTCATATGGCTTGGTCGGCTCTGCGTGCTCTGATCTTCACTCTGCCTCTGCCTCTCTGCCCTTCGGTGAGCATTCTCGCGGATGGTTGCCCAGCGGTCCTGCACGACCTGTGGATCATGATGGTCGTCGATGGTTGTTTCGGACTCGAGATCATTGTTTGGATTGCCACGTGGAATCGGATCCGGTACTGCGCCAGCTTGTGTCTGAAGCTGTGGCTGGCTAGGAGTAAAGCTGGTGAATTTGTGCTCGTTTGGTTGGGGTGAAGGCTCGGTCTCAGATTCGGCAGGAATCGCGCTAGGCATGTCGTCCATTGGCCCTTGATCAAATCTCGAGAACTCGTGCTCGGCTGCTTCCATCTCGTGAGTACTAGTCCTCGAGAGATTTGTCGCCGGATGCTGTGGCGACGGCGTCGACTCTTGAGCACTCTGTTCAACAGCTGCGCGCGCCGCCATTTGAGATTCGCTTGCCCTGGGTGATGACGATGTAGCTTGTTTCATGCGAATCAGCGAAAGTCGTCTGCCAAAGGCCGTCTCAGCAGGAGGTGCAAGGCCCTTGCTGCCTGGCCGCTGGATGTCAAGAGAATCGCCTCGGTTGTTGCTCTCCTTCTTCTTGCCAAAGAATTTCTTGAGACCGCCTCCTTGGCTCTGCTGCTTCTTAAGCTTGTTGTCGCTTCTCATCGATTCCGGGCTGGCAGCCTTCATTGCTTTTGCAGCGGCCAAAGCTGCTGCGTTCTGCACCGGCGGCGTTGTTGGATGCGCTTCTTCGACACTCTGCTGGCGGTATGCTGGGTGATCGGCAGCTTGTGGCGCAGGCTTCCTGCCCACTTTACTCTTGGCTTTCGGAGATCCTGTTGAGATCGTTGTCTCCTTGTTCAAAGCACTTTGCGCTCCGGGCTGGGTCTGCTGCGCGGAAAGAACGGGCTCCACGTTCGTCGTAAGAGGCTCTGCTGGCTCAACGGCAGCCGGAGCTTGCACCGCCGTGGGTATCTCGTTTCCTGGCGTCAAGGCAAAAGGCTGCTCGGTAGGAGCTGGAGGAAGCTCGCGCTGTTCTGGAACGAATGTCGATACAGCTGAAGGCACTGGGGAAACCTCTGGTTTGATTGTGGATGCCCCTCCATTCAAGTGCGAAGACGATGCCTTGTGCACGAGGTCTTCTCTGGATCTCCCAGTGCCAGCGAAAGCGTCGCCAAGATATTGTTGTCGAATGGCCTGCCTGTCGTATGAAGTTGCCCACTTCATCGCGGGCCCTGCTTCGCTTTGTAGACCCAGGGTGAGCATACTGTTAGTCTTTGATGAATGTCCGTCGTCGTTTCTACCGCGACGTATTGCATCTTGCTCGGTCTCCTCTTGCGTCTGCGTCAAAGTCAACGTTCTCGCAGCCGCCTTGATCTTGGCGTGCTGCTCATTGGTGATGCTCGTCTTGCTAGGCGTCGCGGATAGCACACGTTCCATGGGTTGTGGTTGCGTAGGGCTCTTGTTAACCGATCGCTTGCGACCGAGTCTACCGCGCTTGGTGAAGCTGAACAGGCTCTTCTTTGGAGCAATGTAGGCGACCTCGACTGGATCTGGAGAAGCGCCCTTAACCTGCTCCTCCATGATAAGCCAGGCTCCGTTGATCGTAGTCTCAATGAGAGCACATCGTCCGAAAACAGCCTTTCGATCAGATGGCTCTTCACCTGCCAGACTTGTCATCCACACCCACCAGAATGCGTCATCGAGTTCCACATTGGTGATGGCCGCAAGCTCGCCGGGAGCCAGATGCTCATTATCGCCGGTGTAAAGTCCAGGCGAAGAGGCTCTGCTTCCGAGCGGAGGAAGCACTTGAGCAGGAGGATAGAGTAAAGTAGGAGATTTGGCACTGCCGTCATCGGAGAAGCCAGAGGACAGGAAATCAGCCCAGGATGGAGTAGTAGGTCGACCGAGCTCCCCAGTCCTACTGCGAGGCTCTGACCGTAAACCTTGGCCGATGGTTTTCGTCGGTCCGTTGATGCCGTTTGGAGACTTGCCTGCAAGAGCCTTCTCATCAATATCAGCGAACCCCAGATTCTGGAAGGCTGACCAAGACTCCTCTGGCTTTGTGATTCCTTGCCGCGATCGTGCCACCGTTGATTGATTGGCAGTTGACAGTGCATACAGCACTCGCTTGCACTCATCAGTCAAAGCGTCGAGCGGATCGTCGAATGAGGAAAAAACGCGCAAGAGCTGATCTTGATCCCTATACTCGAAATGCTTTGCTCTGCGCAACAATGAGAATGGTGTTGGCGAGACCGAGTCAACCATCATGACGACTCGAGGTGTTGAACGCTGCAGCAAAGACGGTGTTTCTGGTGGATATTCTGTCGAGGCCACCAAAGCCTGCAAGGAACGAGGTATCCTCTCGATGACGTTCATTGAGGGATTTGTGTCAGGCGATAACGATCGCAAGTACGCAAAGAATAGATGGCTCGACGCATCTGCCGCGCTCGTCCAAGATTTGTAGCCGCCCTCGAAGCCTTTGCCGTCATCCGAGTGATCGAAAGCCCACCAGCCAGACATTCGTGATAGTTTGCGACCTCCCAGCCCATTGTTCTTGCCATGCGCCGCAACAGCTGCAAGGAGATCATAGAAATCAACGATGATGCTCCTCCGAGCGTCTGAATCGCATCCAATGGGGATAAATGTGTCGAAGGCATTTCGCGCCATTCTTGCCTCCTTCTCACCAAGGCGGAAGGCCTCATATACCGGCCAGGAAACCACGCCATTTGGCATACGGCTCCAGCACCACTTGATGATGCTGCAGAGGACCAGCGAATCAGTCAAACGAAGTTCTTGCTTTAGCGATTCGCCGCGGTATTGGGTGGATCGGTCGGCATTCGATTTGTAGAAATTGCGAATAAATGTTCTGGCGCCCTGCGGGTCAGAGTCTATGCGAAATGGAAGTAGCATAAAAGGAGCATCCAGGGCCTCCGCTGTTCGCATGTTAGCACTTTGACTGTCAATCGCAGCGCTTTTACCTACCGCGTAGCTTCATTTCTGCAGTGCACAAGTGAACCAGCTCCGCAATCTCCTCCGGCACAATGGTGGTGCTTTCCCATCGCGCCTGCCATCTTGCCGGCTGTGCAACGACTTGGCGGGGAGTATCTGCATCGCCTGTCTTCTTCGATGCCGGCTGCGCTCCCCTATTCTTAAATCGAGAGAAAAGCGGCATCTTGGCTCGCTGCGGTGGTATTACTATTTCTGTCTGACTTCCTCCACGTGCGCGTCTCCAATGGCTCGCAAGGGTCTTGCTCCCGGAACGGCGGTTGAGCGGGAGAATGTATGTAGCAAGTCGATATAGCGATGCTCGTAACGATGGCGGGCGTAGAAGAACGAAGTACCGTCTTGCGGTCGATGTTGCAAAAGTGTAGTATATAAAGGATTTGGCGTGCTGGTTGTGACGCGTGTCTGCAGGATTAGAGGGGCCGAAAATATGGCACGGCTCGCGGTCGAAAGTGCTCGCGGTCGAAAGTGCTCGCTGGCGAAGAAAGCAATGACAAGAATTGAAGAAACACGCAAAGATTCAACTGGCCGTCGACAGCGCGACGGAGGCGACAAGGTCGGTGGACAGAAGTGGATGTGTCTGTATGATAGGGGGTAGTTTTGAATAGGAAGGCGTCCGTGCGTCTAAAGGGTGCGCCTGTCACGATCGACTGGCTGGAGGCTATAACGAGATGGTGCGCTGCGTGTCACGTGTGCCTCGTCGCCGTGAATTCTCTGCGCGTCCTTCTGCCTTCCTTCCGATGCCACTATTGCAGCCCAATCGCCGCCAATAGCGACGCCATTGGCTTTGCGCTTTCAGAGCACGCAGCCTGCCCACAACATGAGGGCCGCAGGGAAACTGGGTTTGGCTTCGGCCCACAAAGCTTCCTCGAACTCTATTCGCGACGTCCTTTGAACCTGAGGAACCAGCTGCCAACGGCCAACTGCCAACCGGCCAACTGCTGTACCTGCATGCGCGCCACGAGTGACAACACATCACGCCAGGCAGAACCAGAGCGCTGTCACACACAACTCCCCGCGCATTCCGAGATGGCTGCCATTGTCGCAGCGAGACCACTTTGACGCCATAGCTAATAAACCGCTTGATTCAAGGAGAACGCCTCGCAACTCTGCCTGATGAAACCTGGACTCTGTGCTTTCTGCCTGGCATCGGGCTGGACAGCATCATCGGAACACGAGCTTACGTGTATATGAGAAGGACTCATCGCGGCCGCCATCTCTGCTAATGACTTCTCATTGAAGGACTGTCATCAAGTAAATTTCAACAATGCACTATGGGGCTATGAACATATCTGATGATGCATAGAGAGTTCAACCAGCTCGTAAACATGTCTGCCAAAGAGCTCAAGGACTGGCTGGGTAGCGAAGAATCAATCGGTTCAGGTTGGGACAAGGACGATGGATCTGGTGGGACCATCGGCCATGAGAGGTGTGGAGAGCACGTTTTGTCTCTAGACATATTATAACAGCTAACATCGCTCCAGCGGTCGCCGAATCATCCAGATCCTTGAAAAGAAACCCCCAAAAGGACGAAAGCAAGTATGACCAGGACGACATCGATCATATGCGAAGGGTAGTATCTTCTGTTGATACTGACGAACATGCAGGTCATGACCCGCGAAAGGCGTAGTTTCCTGAACGTCTTCGAATGGGACATGTTGCTCCTGACTGTGCCGCAAATGCTGAGTGTTGCTTTGCCCAGCAACTTGTGCAAGCTTATATCTCCGTCCGGCGTAAAGGGCAATCAGTTGTGGCTCACTCGTGTGATGGTCGAATAGCGCATGATTATGGAGCCATGTGAGAAATCAATGTCCTTGTATGGCCCGTGACGCAGAACATATAACGAACCTGCCTTCTTGACGCAAGTCAGTAGCTCCTGGTATGAATGCGTCCTCCCCCTCCACTGTCACATGCACAAGCATTTAGCATTGCGACATCGAGGTCATATCTTACGACATTGGTGCCAGTGTGTATGCATTTATAACTGCTCACTCCACTCCATCTGCCAGCGTCATTTCAATGCTCAGCTCTTTCCTCTTGTCGCGCCGAATCGCAGACAGCCAGGTATGCACTCGAAGTCATCATTTCGCCAGCCGTCTGAACCACCATCATCACATCAGAGCCAGACGTGTTTGACAGTGCATAAGCGGCGTCACGGAATCGGCATCTTCCCAGCGATTGAGAGTGAGCGTTCATCTGCCGTTGATGCTTCAATCGCGTGTGGTTCCGGTGACGCGCCAGCCGAAGCTGTGCCAGCTCGCAGCCTCTGATGAGGTCCCGTTCGGTCGTCCGGTTGTCGTGGTATAGATAACTGGTGTTATAGTGGATTTCCACGGTCGTTGTCTCTACTGTATATCGTGTTAGAATTGGCGCTATAATACCACCATAACAGGTGTCTGTTCGGTTGCCAAGTTGTCGTGTTATTAGCCCCTGTAGGATGTGGTGTTACTAAGCCGTGGCGCTGAGACTTCACTAGTTTAGATGTATGTAGAATGGACCGTAGAAGACCATAGATCTATCCAATATATTGTCCGATAGCTAGCAGCAGGCTATTGCTAGTGACGAGTTGATTAATAATGCCCTCTTCCAGCAGCAATTAGCGCAATTCAACGAGTCTACGCCCTTCGATTTAGCCAGCGACTAGAGCTAAAGTCCAGGTTATAATAACGACTCTTTCTCGCCATCTCCTACGCCTTCGAGTCCGGCTCATTCTTCGCCAAATTCTCGCCCTGGTACGCCGTAAGGTAATCCTGTATCACCGGGCTCGCAGACGCTAGAACCGCGTGTTAATATCGCTAGTCGAAGGAGTAGTGGATCGGCGGCTTCTCGAGCTAATAGCGCGACGTTAAGTTAGACGGAGGGCATGTTATAGGCGCTGTTGTCGTTACTGCTATAGAGCAGTTCGAATAGTTAGAGGGACCTCGAGGGTAGCTTTAAGCCTAATGCTATACAGCGAGCGGTTAATAAGGTCGCTAAGGTCGCGCCTAATAACCGGAGGGCGAAGGTGAATAAGGACAAGGTGAATAGCAAGAAGCACATGCTGCAGAACGATTATAAGCTGTAGATGGCGCTTATAACTAAGTCTGGATAGAGCAAGTGCCCTAAGACTGGATTGCCGGTTGCTAAGAAGGCCTCAATAGACGAGTTCTTTGCTATACTATCGAATGTGAAGAAGTATAGCAAATTCCGGTACAAACCTCTCACAAACGAGGAGACTCTAAGGTTGTTATTCTCCGAGAGTGCTGCTAATAGTAAGCACGCGCTCAGTGTGGATGCGCTAATAAGAGGGTCGTCGTCGCTATCACCGTCGCCATCACCGACACCTTCTGCGGCGGAAAGCGAGTCTTCTAAGAATAGCTATACCGAAGGAAGTCGCGCCCTAGCATTAAGGAAGCGCGCCGCCCTTAATTATACTAGGCAAGAGAAAGAGAAGAAGCGGAAGACAGCATCGTCGCAGATGTCCTCGTCTATAGATAGTATTGCTAAGCAACTCGCGGAAAGCAACAAGATGCTGTCGCAACAACCTCCTAACGCTTACGAGCGACTCGCGCTCGTCTTAAGAACGAAGGCCTTTACGGACCGCTAGCCGGCAATGCGATATCGTAGGGCTGCGGCGAGGAAGTTGATTAACAAGGGCGAGGTGTCGTTGTTTCTTAGAAGTGCTAAGGATGAGCAGGTTAAGTGGATTGAAGAGATTATCGTAAAGATATTTGGTCGAGATAATGAAGAAGAGGACGTAGGAGCAACGGCGGAGCAGCAGAGCGGTTTAGAAGAGGAGACCCCATCGGAAACGCTATAGTAAACGGGCTTTGAATCCTCTACTCCTACTGCTTCGTGCTCTGCTTAGACTACTTCGTCCTCTCTTAGATCTATACCAAAACGCCAAGACTATTCAACTTTTAAGCGAGAATGGACGCATAGTATTTCGAGGTAACCGACGAGATAACAACGAAGGGCAACGAATAGGGCAAGCAGAGGATAGAGGCTAGATTTTAGTACTATTTACTATATACCACCGTGTCCCCGTCCTCCTATTTACCTATCTATTCGCTCTCGTATTTATTGTCACCATTTACCATTACATATCCTCGATATTTAAGGAACATATCCTCGCTTATTGAGTCTCTAAAGGCCTCCATCTCGTTAACCTCGCGGTTAATATCCATTCTATCGACACTAGGCCCTCGTCTATCAAAATGGCAGGTCTCATCGCGTTGCAGAGCCATCTTCTTTTAGTATAAACTGCCCTTCTCAGTTAGGAAGTTATGGAGCGCAGTACACACGTACACCAGTTTAACCTGTGTAATATAGTCAAACTCCGGCGCTGTTTGGAAGATCTTAAACCGTCGTTTAAGAATACCAAAGGTCCGCTCGACAACGTTACGAAGAGACGAATGCCGCAGGTTAAACAGCTCGTACTCATTCTGTGGCTTATCGAGAGCCTCGTATTGCTCCTTCAGGTGGTATCTGACGCTCCGAAATGGTACGAGGGTAATATCAGTATTGCTATAACCAGCGTCAGCGAGATAATATTTCCCTTCTAGAGCGCCGAATCCATGCCTCGAGACAGTATCATTTAATACAGTGCCATCGTGCGCTGAGCCCTCCCATCTAGGTAGAACGAATGTAAACTGGCGGTCAAAGTTAACCACTGCTAGCACATTCTGCGATACAGCACCCTTATAGTCGCGGAAACGATGCTGTTCTTCGGTTCCAACAAAGGCCGGTATTTTGGTGCCATCGAGTGCGCCGACGCAGTCCTTAAAGAACGGCCAATATTTGCCTCCTCGTCGCTTTATCGCTAGCGAGTCTTCCGCTCTCGCTGGTTTAACTAGCTTCTTGTGCAGTAGCAAGAGCGCTTCTAGCACTTCGTAGACTATCTCCGACACAGTCGATATAGAATAGTAGAAGTCTTCGGCAATATCGCGATATGGACGCGCCTTCGTCACCACATTAAGGAAGATAAGCAGCTTCTGAATGCCACTGATGTTCTTGCCATCAGACAATATAGGTACCTCCTTTCCGCCGCGCTCAACCGTGTCGCCATCCTCAAAGATTATACTATACAGCTCGAGAAACTGACTTGGAGTGAACCGACAGTATCGATACATGCGCTGCTCGTCGCCGTCCAGCAACTCGTATGTAAACCGCTCGCCCTTATTCTCGTCCGTATACACCGACCGCACGCCATTCGACATAACCTCCACGTACTGCTGGATCAAGAGCGACACCATAATAATCACCAACAACGTATTCCTTCGAGCGACCTTCCACATGCGCACGCCGGCGCCTACCGCTGGATCCACCTCCTCACCAGCAGCAGAGTCACCACCACCACTACCACCACGCCTTTCCTTATTGCGGTCTTGCGGCATCACGTAGGGCTGAGAAACAGGTGATATCTTGCCAACTGAGCAGAAGGATCGAGTTTGCCAGATAACCATGGTTTTAGTGCACTATACTACATTCAGGCATAGAAGCGAGGGTTAAATGAGTATCCACTTTGGCCAGTTCAAGAGGTGTTATTTGGACACGATAACACACCACGATAACGACGACAACCGAACAGACCGCTGTTGTGGTGGTGGACAGCGTTATCTAAATAAAGTGGACCCACGACAACAGGACGACCGAACGGGACCTGAGATCAGCAATTCCCGGCGAAACAGGCGACCAGCCGGAGCAGCTCACAGTGGGAATAATGCATCTCCATATATTCTCCAGACAACAACCACAATCCGGCGTCAGGGTCCGTCACATGTCAATGGAATAATAATGCACAGATGATGGCAGCAGCTGAGGTCAAGATCAGCGCTCCATTTGGCACGATCTGAGGCATCTGCGCAATTTCCGCGAACTCTATTTCGGAAACGACGACACATTCCAACGCGTGTGATTGGCTGGTGCTTGGCCTTATCTGGTGCCTGGTCTCTCGCCTTCTTTCGAGCAAGTGTGAGCCGTTTTGAGCATTTCTCTTAGGTACTGAATTGCATGTTTTACGTACACACCTACGCTTCCTGTGCTCTCGCCTGAAATCGAGCGAGATAGGTGAGTCGGGTGCTTGCTGACTGGGCGCTGGGAGCATCTGGAGTCGTGCTGCTATATCATATCACCGCACACGACGACTTCCTCGCCTGCCCGTCCTCTTCGCATGAGCGATCCATATTATTGTTTCGAAATCCGCATCTCACGGCCAGTGTCCATGACCATCTTCTTCTTCTGAGGCTTGGCTTTCGAGTCGTTGCAATGACCCCGAGAACCCTGGCCTATTTGATATTCATTGCCGCCCTTTGCGGACCTGCGGAACACGTTTAGGGTGCGCATTTGTCGCAGCTTTCGCGTTGCTCTTGGCTGCCCTGCGTGTTATTCGCCTCGCCTGATAAGCACTTCTATCTCGTGCATTGCTAACCATCAGGCTTTCGCTTGTCGACTGGCCAATCTGGCACCGCATAGCCACCTGTACCACCCATATCTGCATCCGGAAACAGCCTTCCGCCAAGTGTGACCTGGCCTGCCTATCTACATCTTCACCTATCGCGCTGCGCCAATCTTTCCGCCTCCTGGACCGCCACAATGGCAACAGCAATGGCAGTGCCCTCGCTGGCCCCACGACCTTCACCCCGTCCCACGGCAGCTTGGTCGCCTCCGAAGCACGTTGGCGAAGGGAAAGAAAATCGACCTGCCTTGAAACTGCTCCAACCAAGCTCATCGTCTCAAGCCCGTTCAAAAAGAGAGCGCCCCTGTGATGCTTGCAGGCGACGTAAATCCAAGTGCGTTCTTCAGGAAGGTCGTCGTTGCGTCCTCTGCGAGTTTCACAAGCAAGAATGCACGTTTGTGGAGAACGCACAACCAAGGAAGCGCAAGGCGCATGATGCATCGAAAGCCGATCATGCAATGAAGAAAAGTTCACCCTCCTCCCCCTCCCACCAGCTTCCGGTCTTCACTCCTCCCACTCCGGCTGCTGCTCCACCAAAGCCAATCTCAGTCGAACGCCAGCCGACGCCGTCAGCTGGCCAGCCCTCGATGAGGAAGCCTTTTGTTGTTGACGAGTCGCTGAGCTTGCAGCGGCATCGACATTGCAAGTACCTTGGTCAGACGACCGCCCTGGATGCTCGCCTTATTGGCCTAGGCTCGTTCAACGAGAAGAACGAGACCGAATCCCAGCTTGGTAGTCTTCGTCAGGTCAGCAGGACCGAGTACTTCAGCACCCAGGATGATGCTGATGTCTCGGTCCCTGACGATGAGTCACGTGCTCTGGCCGATGTCGAGCAGGTCATTGGCTCCCATGGTCCAGCCTTGATCGATATATATTTCCGCAATGTCCAACCAAGCTATCCCATCATACAGAAGCACGCCTTTCTTGATCGATATCAGCATGGCGATCGACAATTCAATCCTCCATTGCTGGCTGCCATGTACATGCTGGCAATGAGATGGTGGGATCAAGATCCTGCCGTCTCTTCACATCCGAAACCAGATCTAGCCAGACTGGAGTCTATCGCCATCTCAAGTCTTACAGCTGCGATGCATCGACCGAAAATGTCTGCTGTCCAAGCTGGCCTGCTACTTCTGCAGAGAGCCAAGTCAAGTACGTGGACATTGACAGTTCAACTAGTTGCGCTAGGTCAGGATATCGGCCTGCATCTCGACTGCTCAGACTGGTCCATACCTCTTTGGGAGAAAAAGCTTCGAAAACGACTTGCTTGGGCGCTGTACATGCAGGACAAATGGAGCGCATTGATGCACGGCCGACCATCCCACATCAATGCATCAGACTGGAACGTCCCCATCCCAACCGACGACGACTTTGACGAAACAATCCACCCTCTCCCAACCCCCAACGAAGACACCGACTCCCAAGCATCAAGAGGCCGCACGGTCTTCATACAAATGATCTCCCTAACCTCAATCATGTCCGAAGTCTGCACAACATTCTACAGCGAATCCGCCAAAACCGAACTCTCCCGCGCCGGCCAATACGCAACCCAACTCGCCCTGGCCCGCGCCAAACCCGTGCAAATCAAACTCAGAGACTGGTTCACCAAGCTCCCCGAAACCTGCAAAATCGACAACTTCACCCCCTCCCACCTCGCCCCGCAAGGCTACCTGCACCTGGCCTACTTCGCCACAGAAATCAGCATCCACCGCCGCATCGTGCAGTCCCTCGACCCGGCCACCACAAACCCGTACATGCTGTACATATGCCGCTCGGCGGCGAAGACGCGTTTAATCTCCGCGCTCGACTTTGTGAATCGCCTGAAACCCGAACATCTCGATGCGTTTTGGTATTTCGCTTCGACGGCGAATTTCTCGCTGATTGCGACGTTTGGGGCCTTGCTGATGGCGACGAGTCCCGGGAAGGAGGAGGCGAAATTTTATGCGTGTCGCTTGAATGAGTTTCGCTGGACGTTGACGGTGAGTTGTAAGAAGGCGAAGTGGATTTCGGGGGCGTTGGAGAATTTGGGGGCGTTGAGGTTTCTGTTGAGGGGCGTGGAGGGGAGGCCTTCTTTGATGATGGGGGTTGAGGAGGGGGATGGAGGAGGGGTGGTGGGTGGTACGTGTAATGGGGTTGAGGGGGGTGGGATGGAGGTTGAGGTTGAGGGGTGGGGTGAGGAGGAGCAGATGAATGGGAATATGCATGGGGTGACCATGAGTGTTTGATTTAATGATGTTTATGATCACGGATAGAATTCTGGGATATGATAGATGATAGATGTTGGGAGGTTTGGATGGACAGGACATAGTAGGACAGGACATAGTAGGACAGGACATAGCCAGGATACCACCGCAGCGGAGCAAGGCATGCTTGCATGCATTTCTTTCGCCTCGAGTTAGGAGAGGAATACAAAGATAATCAATTCGTGAATTATGTGGTATCTCGTAACGACATCTTCTTCTTCTTCTTCTAAGCAACCGTGCATTTGAAAGGCAAGCCGCAAGGTCCCTTGCTACTCTCATCCTTGCCATTTTGTGCTTGAGGCGCAGAGGAACTTGTTGTCGGCTTCTTACTATCCACCGCCGTTGCTGTTGTAGTTCCATTTTCTTGTCCACCACTCGCTGCGCCTTGTGTTTCTTTCTTACTGCCATCTAGTCACGCGAAGTTGACCTTAGCGACAGCCTCATAGAAAGCCTTGCCTTGAGCAGTAGCGAGCTCAAGCTCCTTCTTCGAGGGCTGACGAGAGCCGTCAGAAGCAGAAAAGGTTCCTGCTCCCCAAGGGCTACCGCCACGCACTTCTGAAAGGTCGGCTTGGAGCGCGAAGGTGGTTTTGTAGCCGAGGGGCACGAAGATGAAGCCGTGGTGAGTGAGGGTGCTCATGGCGTTCAAAGCTGTGGATTCCTGCCCTCCACCTAGAGTCGCGGTCGAGACGAAGAGACCCGCGTACTTGCCTGAACTTGAACGTCAGCCAAAAATCTTCCCCTAGAGATCAGGGGCGTGCTCTTCTCAAAGTCTCGTTCTTACCCCAAAAGGCTCCACTCTGCCATTGACCTCCAGTCGAGTCCCAGAAAGCTTTCCATTGAGCCGGGAAATTTCCGTATCGGGTGGGGATTCCGAAGAGGAAAGCATCGTACTGCTCGAGCTGGGATGGACTCTCGAGGGTTGGGATCTTGCTGTCCTTCTCTGGAGCGTACATTTTGGTCAAGACTTCTTGTGGGAGAGTCTCTGGCACACGGTACAAGTCGACAGTGCCGCCAGCGGCCTTGATGCCCTCGGCCTCGGCCTCAGCGAGCTGTTGGACGTGGCCCCAGGTGGAGTACTGGTGGCGGTTGTCAGCATACGCATTATTGAGGTCTGCAGAGCTATGAGGATGGATACTCACAAAGACGATAGCGATTTTCGGTGCCATGGTTGCTGCTGGGTGGGATGAATTGAGGTAGGAGAATCGACGAGATGGACACTGAAGAGATCGTGCGGAGTTGCTTACCTACTTATTTCTCCTTGCATTTGCATTTCCTGGCCATCATGATCCCATCTCACATGGCTGGAAGCTTCCTTGCCAATGCCGATCTGGCATTGAGCCCGGTATCCACCTTGCCCACTAGTTCTAATTGAAGTAAATTATCTTCATTTTTTTGGTCTTCTGGGAATGGTCGGACACCGAAATGGTTGCTAAAAAGCGAGGCCGATGTTCAATCCCGACCAATTTTGGATCTCGCTCTTTCTTTTTGCTTCGTCATCATCTTGTCGATTGAGCCTGGAGTCAGGGTCGGTGGCATTTTGCTGACATCGCAACCGCGCGGCGAAGTCGTATTGTAGGCGGAATTGCTGCGTCCCTTGTGGCTCTCCGTATCTGTCTTGCTTCCCTTCTCCACGGCAGAGCTGACTCTACTAATCTATATCGGTAGACCCGAGGCTGTTCAGATGGTGAAGACGGTCATAGATACGAGCTCGTAAGCGGGGCGATGGAGGTAGGATAGGATAGGATAGTTGGGATGTTACTGTAGGTTGGCGCCAAGCCGTGCCTGAGGATCAGACCCTGGCTTCACCAGAGCCGATAACATGCCTCTCACATATGGCCTAACAATTGCGAATTCAGCGCCCCAGGCGTAGAACGGAGTTCTCCCCTTGGTACGGGCTGAAGGGTTGCTGAATATCTACAACCGCAATCAGCCGGAGACACCGTCACACGCGCGATCATGGCCGGCGATGAGGAAGAAGATGACTACCTCTCGATGACCTTCGACAACGCGCCTGCAAAGAAGGAGACGTCGTTGCAACGGACAGCGCGCCTGAAGAAGGAGGCTGCTGAGCGCGGCAAGGTAAAATCGAAAGCCGAGCGCAAAGAAGAGGACAGGCAGCGGCTCGAGAATGCTCTTGCTACTGAAATAGACAGCTCCAACAAAGGAGCTCAAATGATGGCCAAAATGGGTTTCAAAGGCGGTGCGCTCGGCAAGACCGCAGACGCAAGAACCCGGCCGATCGAGGTAAATATCAAAGAAGACCGCGGTGGAATCGGCATGGAGAGCGATAAAAAGCGCAAGCTTCGAGAGGCGGCTGAAGCTCTGGGCGTTCAAGAGAAGAAGATCAAGCTTGATGCGGATGACTACCGAGAGCGAAATCGGCTGGAAGCAGAGGAGAAGCGCAAGGAGGGACAGTGGTGGTCAGCAATGCGGATACTTGAGGGCTTTGAGACGGACGCGAAGCCTGAGGGCGAATTGTCTACATCTGAAGCCGGGAAGGCAGGCGCAGCGCCGAGTAATGACAGGAAGAATGCGCCATTGTCGTCCATCACACTCTTCTGGCGGCCTCTCGCAAAGTCTAGGCTGGAGAAAGAACGCGAGCGCCGCATGCGCTACGATCTTGACCAAAGCTTGTCGCGGAGGGATGATTATACCGAAGAGGACGAGGACGACAATTTGGCGTTCGGCACAGAGGTTGAAGAGGATATTGATGAAGAGGATGCTGATCTTGACGAGTATGAAGCGTTGCCTATAGCGCAGCGGCTGGACAAGATATTGAAGCATCTCCGGGAGAAGTACAACTACTGCTTCTGGTGCAAGTATCGGTATGCAGATCAGAGCATGGAGGACTGTCCTGGATTGACAGAGGACGAGCATGGATAGTCATGTAGAATAACATCAAAGCACATCGCTGTCCTCCCGTCTGCGCAATGCATTTTGAACTTGACGGACTTTTGGTCCTCCGTAGGGCATGTCTTGGCAGTTGCGCGTCTCGCGTCTAGCGTCTCTCCGACCTCTCACTCTATCCTTCTAGATGTCTACACTGGAGCGCACCAACACATAATGGAGTACGAAAAATGCTATGTTTTTCAACCTGATGCTGATCGGCCGGCGAAACGTCGAAAGACCCGTGATCGAGGACTCCAAGCCTCCTGGCAATCGCGAAGGACCGCATATAGGAATACGTGGTACTCGCAGCAGAAGCGTATCGACGCGAAGCTTGACGTGATCAATGCTGCCACCGTAGCGGAAATCGCTCAATTTCTTGACGACAGTGAGGAATCTACGCGACCAGAAAAAATTCCGACGGTTCTGGTTGTGGCTGGTGCAAACTCGGCATTGACATCCTCCATCGTCACCCAAGTTTCTGTGCAACCTGGGTTCAAAGCGCGCCGGTCGATGGTCTCAATCTCATCAAGTACGGGCACCAATCTTAAGAACCTGCTCAAGACAATCGTTCAGAAGGCTACTCTGAGGACCATTGATGAAGGCGAGGATGACCTGGAAGAAGGAACGATATCCAGAAGAGGTACCAAGCTGCTCAATTACGATCTTCAAATCCTTTGCGACTATGTCGAGGAGCGCCAGTTGAAACAAATCGTCATTGCATTCCAGGACACCGAAGCCTTCGACAATGATCTCCTCTCGGAGCTGATCACGCTGTTGGCGTGTTGGCAAGATCGAATCCCCTTCGCCTTCTTGTTCAACATTGCGACCTCAGTCGAATTCCTGCAACAGAGACTGTCGAACGAAGCTGTTGGATGTCTTAATGGACGACTCTTCGATGCTGCCGTATCTATCGACGAGACGGAACAGGTCTTCGACGCTCTTACCGCTGCAGACACGGCACTTTGGCTGGGACCGAACCTGATGTCATCAATGCTCGACAGGCAGGGCGACTACATCCAAGGCATTGACAGTCTGAGAGACTCTGCTCAGTATGCTTATATGAGTCAACACTTTGCCAATGCCACCACGCTGTTCCTCGACTCCGAGCTCACATTTGACGTTGTTCCAAGCGACCACTTTAAAGCACTCCGAATATTACCGTCATTCCGTGGATACGCAGAAGAGCTTCTCGAGCAACGAGAAGCCGGTCAGTTACGATGCCTCTTGGATTCCGACATAGCCCTGTTCGACTTCACAAAGCAGAGTGTTGAGGTTGGTCGAACTAAGATCGCGAATGCTTTGATGATATGCCAAGCCATAAGGAACATCCAGAAGCATTTGCCGTACACACAAGTCTCCTCAAAGTCAGGCCTATACATCCAGATGATGTCGGCTAAGTTGGCTGGATCACCCCTTCTGCGCTCGCTCTTGCTATCCGTCAAGAAGCTACCTTCTGACACAGCTTTGAAAGTCATGGCTGCAGTGAGAGAGAGTGCATTGCCAAAGAGTCTTGACAAGGTAGTGCTCGCGTTAGAGACTGAGCTCGCGTCACTTGTCGGGAATGACAATGGAGCTCAACAGCAGCCTTTGCGGAGCGAAGATGACGTGAAAAATTCTACCTTACGCACAACAGTGGTCGCACAGAAAGTCGAGCTCAGCAAGCAAAAGTCTACACTTTCAAAGCAAGATGCTGCATACACGACACTTGTCCGTCGCTTCGCAGATACACTGGAATCCCATTTCGCGGAGCTTCTCATAAACCCCAGAGAACTACCTATGAACGAAGTCTTCTTGTACGACTTCCGATCACCCTACCGCGAAGTCTTCACACCCAGGCCTAGACACGCGGTCGAGCGCGCTCTAGCCGCACCA
This sequence comes from Pseudocercospora fijiensis CIRAD86, assembly GCF_000340215.1. NCBI lineage: Eukaryota > Fungi > Ascomycota > Dothideomycetes > Mycosphaerellales > Mycosphaerellaceae > Pseudocercospora > Pseudocercospora fijiensis. The sequence goes on from NW_006921539.1 coordinate 374,407, forward strand.
CACGACTACCTGGATTGCAAATGCTGCGCACCAGGTGAAGGGGCCGAGGAAGCCACTCTAGCAGCAACACAGCCCGCGACTGCTGTCTTGTACCAATTGTACCTCGAATCCGGCAACATTATCAACGCAAGCGATCTTTGGCAAGCATTCGAGGCTGTCATTGGCGACAGTGTGGAGGATGAAGCGGCTGCGATGGCTTTGTTCCAGCGCGCTTTGGCGGAATTGAAGTATCTTGGTCTGGTCAAAGCTACCCGGAAGAAGGCCGATCATGTCGCTAAGGTTGCTTGGCGAGGTCTGTAGTAGACGGCGTGATAGTATCGTCTATTCATGCTATTGCTGAGATATCGAGAATGTTGCTCCTAGTCAGGAAATATTCTTTACTCAGGTCGTCCTGCTGCTAAGTTTGGATGTCTATTATCTGCCTCCTGACTCCAAAGGCAGCTTCTGGGCCTCCTATCTCGAGGTATATTTCCCAGGCGAACTGAGCTTCGCATTATTCGCTGGAATTCGAAACTCGATATCGGGGTACTTGCTACTCAGATATCATGCATGTGAAGACTGCACTTCCATGATCTGCTTTTTCCCGAATCCCGACATCACTGATTTTCCACAGAGTCCACTGTGACTGAGTCCGATACCATATGTTGCAGAATGAACTTCGGCTTGAAGTTGTCTACCAGCGCACGAAATGAGAGCTCCCAAAGCAAGCATGCTGGGCAGCTGATCCTGTCGATATATAATCCAAAGCGCTATCTCAGATCGTTTAAAGGCGATCGCCATCAAACCTGCGATGATCAAGATCGCACCTCCAGTCAATCCACCACGATACCTCACCTCACCAGCCGCAGAACTCGACGTCGAAGCTCCACCACCCGACATCGTCCCCGTCGCTCCCTCACCCATCGTACCATTCGCCGCATCCGGGAAACTAGCAGTCTGATTCGCAGGACCCGTCGCATTACTCCCCAGCGCGTCACAACTCGTAAAAATTCTTCCCACCCAAGAACTTCCCCACCGTAACAGCATCCCCAAAATGTAACATATGCAACAACTGTCCCGCAGCCGTCGCATTGGTCGCACAATACACAGCCGTGAAATTTAAACTACTGGCGTTCCCATCACAAACGCTAGTCACTGCCGTTCCGTCGAAAGGGATGTAGAAACTTACGTTCCCGGCGGAGGGAACTGTGAGGAGAGCTGTGTTGTGGATTTCATTGTATGGACCCGGGGAAGGAGGTTTGGAGTACTCCAGAATCGTCTCGATGACGTGTGCGCCTGCGAGATCGTAGGTGCGTGCTGTTCCGCCTGTGTTGTCGGTGCCGTTTAGCGAGACGGAGTTTTCGGGTGAGCCGGACCAGGTGAGATTGCTGTAGTTTCCGATTATGGGGAGGACTTGGTCGTAGGTGTATGGGACGGTGTGTAGTAGACTTCGTCGCGACCTTGGGTGTAGTTGCCTGTGCAGGTTGTTGGGACGTATGCGCATGAAACAATGCCAAGACACTTCACATGATTACACCGACTTTGATGACCAGGTCCACGGCCACGCTTGCAAGGCTTGTCATCAAAGCTTGAACGGAGTGTGGGAGAAGTGTGAAGCGTGATCGCCCGGCGGGCGGCGAGGGCGACTCGAGATGCCATTCCATTAGCTGCCGAGAGTGAGCAGCAAATCGGAGTGGTTGCCGCTGATCTTACCATACCGAAAGTAGAAGGAAGCGGAGTGCGACAGAGTTGAATGGGGGTAACAAGAATGTGTCATTTGGGGTCGTTCACTTCGAGCGTCTTTCCTTCGCGAAACAATGTCGATTGATGGTATTTTCATTACCTATCTCACTCCTTTGGCGCCAAGATACCCTGTAAGACTGAGTCAGTATACAAATCGACGCATAGGTAGTCATCGACAATTGAGAGCAATCTGACCTTATTCACCGCTTCAGCATTGACTCGCATACGTCTTGTCGGTTCTTCTCCAAGCCACTGGGGTTGCATGGCATAGAAGCTGTCTTCGAATTCCCAGCCATCGCCGCCTTCGATGTAGTATGCCTTGCCGTTCATGGATTCGGACATGATACCGACGATGATTTTCGCGACACTTTCAGCACTTTGCCAGTAAAGACCATTGTCTCGAAAAGCTGCAATGATGCCAGTCGTCATCGCGGTGTCGGTGAGTCCCGGACAGACTGCATTTACTCGAATCCCATCTCTCTCGAATAAAGTCTTCCTCGATGAGCGAAGAAGACCATGAATGGCATGTTTTGAGGTCTGACAGGTGGTTAGTACAGTCCAGTGCTACTAGTTGTGCTGACTTACCTGGTAGATGAACAATCCTGGGCTTTCGCGAAAAGCGTTCACGCTCGATAGGAGTGTCAAACTCCTGTTCTCGCCTTTCCGAAGCCTTTCTCTGAGAAAAACTGCAGCGATACGTGAGAAATGTAGCGTCCCGAGAACGTTTACATCCAGAACTCTGGAATTGCCCGGATCGGATTTCACGGAGTCGATGGTCAGCTTCGGGTCAAACCAATTTCCCTGCTCAAAGATGCCGGCACAGGATATTGCATGATCGATCCGGCCATACTGATCGTGTGCTGCTTTGAAGAGGCTGTACAAGTCATCGTAGTTGACAACATCGCACTTGAAGAAAGTTACAGAGTCCAGCTCTTTAGTGAGTGATTCTGCTGCCGCCACATTGATGTCGCCGAAAACAACCTTGGCGCCGTGATTTGCGAGGATTCGTGTGACAGCTGCTCCGATTCCAGTAGAACCGCCTGTCCATGTCAGATATGTTTATCGATCCCAAGGAGGAAGATGATCCTAACCTGTGAGGACGACAACCTTGCCTTCGAGCCCTTTGAATAAGGTTCCATCTGGTACATACTGTGCCATGTTGGTCCTGACTATTGGTCCGCGTTCAGCTTCTGGTCGGATGGTCTTGATTGAGAAGCTACGAAGACTCGTCTGGTTATGAATCTCGGAGCTTGCGGTCGTAAAGAAGCTGAAGTCCGTATGAGGTACGACAATGCCGAGACCGACCTCATTAGGCGAGTGTTGACTGGAAGGCGGGCAACACGATGTGTCGAATGTGGTGACCTACGAGGGACCGTGCAAAGGGCGGGAGCTTCTGAAGCGTGATATTATCGAACCCCGTATGCAACTGCCTCCAGGCTAATCCAGCGTTGTGCACGTTGAGGGTGCTCGACATCGCACTCCACCACCGAGCTGAATGCTTAAGCTTGCCTTCGGCTACTAGAAGGACTTTGGTTCTCTGTTTCGATGGGCAACCCGCCTGCTCTCACAAGCAGCGTGGAATTCAAGTCATGAACCTGACAATGGCAATTGATTAAATAATGTGTCGAAAGAGCTTGAGAAGATTCCTCCCTACGCTCCACCTTGCCAACCAAGAACCCCTGCTTCGACCTCGGCATGAGGCTGAACTCAATCAACACAAACACAACTCCATTCCCTTTCAACCTCACCATCGCCCAACCCTTCAATGACTCTGTTCGGCGGCGGCAATGGCAAAGACACATCTCGCCGAAGGTGGACCACAAACGAAGTCATCACAATCTCAACCATCTCCGTCATAGCCTCCTACACCGCATCACGCTTCTACAAAACCCGTCTCCGTCGAATCCCAAACGTCAATCACCTAAAACCAGAATGGCTGCGAAAACGTTCTTTGTATGGCAAAGTCACAAACGTAGGAGACGGAGATAATTTTCGCATGTTTCATGCTCCTGGAGGGAGGTGGACTGCTTGGGGCATTCTTCGACCTATTCCGACAGACAAGAAGTTGAAAGATCAGACGTTGTCTATTCGCATCGCAGGTATTGATGCGCCTGAGAACGCGCATTTCGGGAGACCGGGGCAAGAATATGGACCCGAAGCATTGCAGTGGTTGAGAGACAGGATTTTGGGACGTTATGTGAGAGTCTTGCCGTACCGGAGAGATCAGTATGACAGAGTTGTGGCTACGGTGTATAAGAGGAAGTGGTTTGGATTGAGGAGGGAAGATGTTGGGTTGGAGATGTTGAAGGCTGGGTTGGCGACGGTTTACGAGGCGAAGATGTATAGTGAGTTTGGAGGGAAGAAGGAGAGGTATGAAGAGGCTGAGAATCGGGCGAAAGAGAGGAAGGTGGGGATGTGGAGGGAGCCGAGTGTGATGAAGAAGATTATAGGCGGGAGCAAGAAGAAGGAGGTTGAGACGCCTAGAGAGTTCAAGACGAGGATGAAGGAGGAGGAGCAACACGCTGGGAAAGGTTGAATAAGCTGGTTGCGTTTTACCTACGACAAATGTTCTTGCACTGGTCACAGGCTGTGCAAGTCACTTTGGAATTTAAAATCATGATACCCACCCACGGAGATCTGGTTGTTGCCAAGACATCGCTTGAGAAGGACCTTCGAAGACATTCCGGCACAGATCCTGTTCGATGTTCGTCCCTCTCACCAAACACCTGACAACAGGAGACTCCCTCATACGCCTCAGACCCACGGGACGCCTATTCCCGGCCTCCCTGGTCAGCTGGAGATGACCCACGTCGTCGATCAAAGGCCGCACAGACCACGCACAGCTAATATAAATCCTTCTTACTGGAGAAGAGCCCAATCATCGCATAGCACCGATGAATCTTCTCCGTGGCGCAATTGGCTAGCGCGTTCGACTGTTATTCTAGCAAGAAGAGCAGAGCATCGGGAGGTTGACAGTTCAATCCTGTCCGGGGAAGCGAAACTTTTGCTGTTCTTGTAGCTTCAATATTCGTTGAGATATGAGGCGTGCAACTGTTGTGAAGGATGATCAGGAGTGTGAAAGCGAATTCTTTTTGGCCCGGCGAGCGTCCCAGGCATCAGCCTCATCGCTGGTCGTGAACAGTTTGGTTCAGAGACCGACCGATGTAAAAGCAACCAGCAAGGAAAGTACTTAAAACAGCTCATCAACAGTAGCAAGTAAGGATAAAGGGGTTCAGCCTTCTGAGATATTATGGAGTATGGAAATGTATATACAGCTGTGCCTCGCAAGGCCCTTCATTGAGCAGAGAAGCAAACTCCTTTCGCCGCGCTTTACCGCAATGCCACACCTTCGATGCATCGATTCTTCACATCTGTACAACATTCTCTGGGATTGACTTCTCAAATCTCGTCTTTGGGACTCTTCTCGCTCTGCTTATGCCCCACCTCCGGTCCTTGTCCATGTGTGTCCTTTCCCACAGCAGTCGGTCCTCCAATCGCCTCAAAGGCCTTATGAAACACCCACTCCGTCGCTTCCTCCACCGGCTTGTCGAACATAAAAGGCAAAGCTGGCACAGCAGCCAGACCTAACCCAATAGGCCCCCACGTCCTTAACCTCACATTCTTCACATTCTTCATCGCTCGCCCCGAATACCTCACAATACTATGTATCGTAAACGCCGGCAATCCCATGCTCGCAATACCCTGAAACACAGCCCTCTGCACCATCACAGCCCTATAGTCCTCTATCGCAGGAACATGCTGTCCTCCGGGTCTGATCGCCACCGCAGCTTTCTCTTCATCCGTCTCAGGATGTAAAATTCTCTGGTTATTTTTGTATGCTTTGTATCCTTCATGCGAAACATCGCCGGCGAGATATGCCCAACTCACGCCGTACGCTCCTCGGACTAACCATGGATGTGCGACCGGTCGGAAGGATTCTCCTATGTCTGAGGTGTATGCTACGTAGCGGTGCGCGGAAAGCATGATTGTGCGGAGGCGTGAGGCGTAGGCGGCATAGCGGACGCTGGAGTCGGTTGTTTCGCCTGCGTTGCCTGAGGTGAGGACGTCCCAAAAGCGGTCTTCTTGGTCGAGGGTATCTTGGAGCTCTTGGGGCAGTTTTTGACGTGGGAGAGGTTGTGAGTAGTCGGGTCTATCGCCTTTGCGCTCGTGTGGGATGCTTGAGAGCTGGTTTGGGTCGGAGTTCTGGTCTTTACCTGCCATGACTGGCAGAGGTGTTTAGGTAACTAGGAGATGTCTATGCGTTTGGAAGTCTGTCCTCGGAAGAGTTCTGTACAGCGGGTAATGTATGTAGAGGACTTCGGAGAGTTGCTCGGGTCGAATTTGAGGTCATCAGGCCGATCTCGAGCTTGCCGACCCCTGCCCTCCATTGAGCCCTTGATACGTATAGGCCTCCGTATGCCCTGCCCTGCGGAAGTGGATGCGGCTCGGCGAAGGGAAGCTGCGACTTCAGACTTCACCATTGGACTCCAGCGACGACGACATCTCCCCAGCACGCGAAACGACCCCATACCACACCTTCGACACGTCACAGTCACAATGGTCGTCTACTACCAGGTCATGGGCCAGAAGGTCGGCTCGCACGTGGTACGCAACCCCTTCGACAGACTCCGCGAAATGCTTCAGAACATCAGCATTGGCACTCCGCTGCTCGCGGACTTCCGAGGAGACGTTGATGGCTAATACATATCTTCACAGCTCGCCATGGCCACTCTTGGGACGTTGTTCACTGGTACTTGGGCCATGATGGGCGGCTCTAAGAAGGAACAAGCAAAGCAAGGCCCCCCGATCAATGCCAGCAGTAAGGATGAGGAGAACTTCATACAGTATGTCAGACCTCCGATGAAAAGCGCGCGAGCCTAAAAACGCAATGCGTTTGCACAAATGCTGATACGTCCTTTGCAGAGAGTTTTTGAAGCAGGCGGAGGCAGAACAAAAGGGCACGAAACACTAGATTTAAGGATACCAGTATCAATGGCACGATAGATTCTCTTCGAATTGCTTGCTGTGGGAGGCTAGGCATGTAAGAGCGAAGAGCGAGATGAGTTGAGATGCAAGAGCTGTATATATGAGTGGTATACAAGCAGGTGGTCCTCCCAGCCAGTTTCGTGTCATACAGTGAAGGCGAGCCGGGACACGATACTTGCATCATCTCGTCTACTGAGCTCGACAGCATGAACTCACGGTCTCGCAGAGCATAAATACAGTATACTAATTCGCAAGCGCAGGCACGTTTCTGCAGCAAAAGAAAGCCACTCCGAGACCAATTTCACACAAGACTCAGCCAAATCAAAGCACGGGGCACGCAAAAAGAAAAAGAAAAGAAAAGAAGAAATGGTCTCGCTGCGACTCGAACGCAGATTTCCCACACACGCTTTCGTGCGGCACTCAGCATCAGGCGATACAACCGTACGACGTGGGGCAAGTAGGAATAAACCTACTTGGGGATTGAAGTTAGAACCTCAATCCGGGCATTGCCCGAGAATCCTCCCAAAGGAGAGGCCAGAGCCCACGAAGTACTCACGCAGTGGATGTGCTAACCATTGCACCACGAGACCGTTGGGCTGAGGCTGGATGGGAGATGTATGTGAATGTTAGCTACCTCCTGGCCGCTTTCTTGTCGGACGCAGAGGGAGGCCTATCAAGGCGATACCCACAGCGCTTGTACAAGGTAACGCTGATCCATGATTTTTTTTGATATGCTATGCTTCTGCTTGACGCCCCAACTCAATCACTGCCAAAACCTGGTCAGACCCGCGGAGAAATTCAGGAATAGCACGTGGAGTTGTGGAAGGCGTTCTTACAGCACCTGACGAGAGCAGGTTCGTGTCGATTACAACACAACACATTCTGGTGCAGCTCGAGCACTCTATGAGGCGATGCAGACTCAGTCATTCGCGGAAAGAAGCATCGCACTCGAAAGAACCTTATGGTATCGTGGCCTTCGATGCTAATTCCGACTACTGAGGTCGAGAGAACGGACTGATCAGCAACGTGAGACGTGGCGAAGAAGGCGTCAGAAAATCCTTCAGCCTGATATCAGTCTTTCGTTTTCAATTCCCGTGTACAGCTTTTCTCACTGTTTGTGTATGGGTTGGTTCACCGCTATGAAATAGAGTTTGGTGTGATAGCTCGCACGCCTCGGAGCTCGCATGTGATGGGTCCACGTTCGCTCCGATGTCAGTGCTTGTACAGCATGATGTGTTTTCGCTGGTCACAGCTCTTCAGAAGTGAGTTTGGCACAAAGTAATTGTAGGTTTCCAAAGATAAAACCAATCGAGCCAAGACCTGAACCGGATCTCGTTCCCGGCGTCGGCGCGTCTTCCTGGTTCAAGTTCACGCTCTCCCAGAGATCTTGCTGACCACATCCCGAAACTCTGGGACTGGGACATTTTTACTTCAGCTCTGGTCGAGGCAGGTCACCTTCACGGACTGTAGTGGTATGCAGATATCACAGCCGTGTGCAGGGCTGTGCAAGCTCACTGCTGGGACGGAAGCATGCTCGCAGTGCGGGTAGTTGCAGCTGGTCGTACTCCCATCATCGTTACACGAGTCCTGCGATTCAGCAGCAGGACATCCGTCGAGAAAAAATCGCGAACGCTATGGACTGGGTCGTGGTTGAGACAGGAAGCAGCGCAACAGAACTCCGCTGACAATCATGCGCCAAAGCACGACAGCTTCTCACAGAACCGCAAACGATCGCGCGATCCACAAGCGGGCCTTACAACTCCAGCTCCTAAAGAGTCCGAGGAAACCAAATCTCAGTCGCCGTTCTACTTCGAGACAGCCTACTCAGGCTGGGCGAAGCGACCGTCCCGACCCTTTCCTCCTCCCTTCTTCTCCCCGCCTAGCGGAAGCTTCTCCGATCCACTGTCGACGCACCATCGACCCAAAGACCACAATGGAAATATGATCCGGGGAGTAACGAACGGCGACGATGCCATGTTGTCGAGTGAGACGTTGATTGGAACAAACGATGGGGTTGGACAGTGGGCGCAGCGGGAGAAAGGCCATGCGCCGTTATGGAGCAGACTGATCATACACTTCTGGGCGCTTGAGGCTGAAAAGGACGTATATGGCGGAGCAGGAGATCCGGATCCTGTCAAATACCTCGAGAAGGCGTATGAGAGGACGAAGGAAGCGCTGAGCGAGCCAAATGAGTGGCATGGCACGACGACGGCCAGTGTCGCTCTGCTGCATTATAGCAAGGACAATGGCGAGCGCCCGGTGCTATACGTAACTCAACTCGGAGACTGCAAGATCTTGGTGGTCAGAGCATTGCCGGAGAAGAAGGATGACGCGTTGGCTGACATATTGTTCTCGAGCAAGGAGCAATACCATTACTTTGACTGTCCGCGGCAGCTTGGAACGAATAGTCCCGACACGCCGCAGAAGAACGCGGTTTTGGACAAGGTGGATATTCAGGAAGACGACATTGTGCTTGCGCTTAGTGATGGAGTGACGGACAATCTTTGGGAAGAAGAAGTCGCCGATTATGCTATTGGAGCGTTGAATCAATGGAAAGAGGAGCATCCGGACTGGAATAAGGAAGAGCATGCAAAGAGTGAAGACTTGCGACAGGCGATGAAGTTCGTGGCGCAAGAAATTGTGCTCAGCGCGAGGAAGATTGCGGAGGACCCGTTTGCGGCAAGTCCGTTCATGGAGAAAGGCGTGGAAGAAGGACTGGCCATTGAAGGCGGCAAGGTCGATGATATTTCCGTGGTGGCAGCAGTGTGCCGTCGCAGGAAGAAGCGCTGAAAGAAGCAGCCTCAGGCATCGATGATGGCTACATTCTCGCTGTTCTGCCCGTCATCAAGGATCGTCTATCTCAAAGTGGCAGGTCGCTGTTCCTGCAACGACAATGTCGTGCCGTGCGTATTGTATAGCCGCAGCCGCGCAGGAGTGTCTCGATATCGATGGAAGAAACGAAGCCAAGGGCAAAACAGTCCCGCAGCTTGGCCTTCGGAATGATGCGGTCATTCAGCGTCAACTCTGCACTGACACTTCGACCACAATATCTTCTCGACGCCACTCTACATCCACCACACATCCCTCTTCACCAGAAGTATTGCATCGGCAGAATGTGTAAGTGGCTCAACGTGATCATGTGAAAACCTTGCTCACAACTGCTCTAGCTGCCTCCCAAATCCGCCAACGATGTCACGATATAGCTCGCCGAAAGCAGATACACGAAAGCATCAGCAGTGATGAGAGGACAGCACTTCTTTACCACGTTCCAACTTCTGGTCAGTATGGACGTCGAGAGTCTGGCGACTACCACTATCCCAACAGCCCAGAAAATCGACCAAAAAGCTTCCTCGCACGCTTCGAGCCAGGCCATGTTTTGAGGACGGTGTGGGCGGTATTGAGCAACAATTACATCAATGTGCTCTTGCTTGCAGTTCCGTTTGGTATTGCATCGGGCGCAGTGGGCTGGCCTCCGATCGCAACCTTCGTCCTAAACTTTGCAGCCATTGTTCCTTTGGCAGCGTTGCTTTCCTTCGCTACAGAAGAGCTCTCTGAAGCAGTTGGACCTGCCATTGGCGGTCTACTCAATGCTACATTCGGCAATGCCATCGAACTCATCGTGTCCGTCATTGCCCTCCAAAAGGATCAGTTCAGACTCGTCCAAGCTAGCATCCTCGGCTCTGTGCTTGTCAACATCCTTCTCGTGCTTGGATGCTGCTTCATTGCTGGCGGAATTCGCAATAGAGAGACACGATACGACCCAACACTTGCCAGCATCATGTCCTCTCTGCAGACCCTTGCATCGGCTGCAATGATCGTGCCCACTGTGCTGTACTGGAACGTTCAAAAATCACCAGCCGGCCATACCATCGACGTGATGGACGTCTCGCGCGGTACTGCAATAGTCCTCATCGTCCTGTACATCTTCTACCTTTACTTCCAGCTCTTCTCGCACTCCGACCTCTTCAGCGACGATCCTGACGAGAAAAAAGACAACGATACGGCATCCGAGCACCAAGAAGCGGAAGGAAATAACCAAACCAAATCTCAAGGAGGCGAGATTCTGGGTCCTGTTGGTGCCGTCACCTGCATGATTTTGACGGTAATCGCAGTAGGTTTCTGCGCTGAATTCCTAGTCGACAGCGTCGATTCAATCGTGGAGCAAACAAACATGACCAAAACCTTCATCGGCATCATCCTCATCCCCATCATCAGCAACGCAGCCGAGCACGTCACGGCCGTCATCGTTTCCTGGAAAGGCAAAATGAACCTAGCTCTACTCGTAGACCTCGGAAGCGGCATGCAAATTGCGTTATTCGTGACTCCGCTACTCGTCCTCATTGCCTGGGCCATGGATAAGCCTTTGAGTCTACACTTTCAACTATTCGAGACGATTGTGTTTTTCTTGTCGGTTTTGGTCGTGAATTTTTTGATTCGGGGTGGGACGTCGAATTATTTGGAAGGCTGTATGAGTGTGGGGTGGTATGTTATTATTGCTTTGGCTTTTTATTATTATCCGGATTCGTAGTGAGGTGAAGGGAGAAAGGAAGGGAATTTGAAATGGTATTGTGATCTGGACTTTTTAATCATGAATACACTATTCTCATCTGTCATGCTGCTTGCAAGCATCTTGCGTTAGAACTATATACGCTTGGGATCATTAGTTCCGACAAGAGTCACCATCCGCTTATGCAAAATTTCCAGACGCAGGCAGGCTTGTTGTCCTAGACTTTTAAAGAAAACGATTGCAAAGGCATTCCACCCGGCAGGATTGTACTTTCTTTGCCAAAAAAACAATGTTCTCGTGGCGGTGTCGCATGCGTCGTGGCACATTAGCTTTTGGGCTTCATCTCGATGATATAACTCTCTGAGTCCAACCTAGATAGAACTAGTTCTGCTGCTTGCTTGTAACGAGAACCAGCCAGCGCGAGGAACATTCGAAATCGAAGAGCCCACCTAAAACGTGGATTGACACAGGAAAAAACCAAATGAATGGAAAATGTGATCATGAAAGGAATTACCACACACCATTCACTCTAGTCTTTTCTACCACACCCACATTCAAAATTCTACTCACCCCCCTCCTCATCCCCCTCATCCTCATCCTCCTCCATGCCCTCCGCAACCTCCACAACAAAAGTCGGAGCCTGATCAACCCCAACATAACCATCACACATCAAAAACAGCGTCAACTCATGTTTCCCGGGCGTCGGCACCACAACTTCCAATTTCGTCTTCAAATCCCTAAAAACCGTCACCCTCTTGATCGCAAGCAAACTCCTCGTACTCTCCTCTCCCACCACAAGCCAGAAATTCTCAGTTTTCTCCGCGGGATAGAAGGGGGCGTGGACTTTGAGATTAGGTTCTTCGTCGTCTTCTAATTGACGTGTGAGAGAGATGTTGAGGGATGTAGGAGTTCCGGAAGTGATGGAATCGGGATCTTCGAGTTCGAAGTCGAGATCGATGTTGGGGTATCGTTCGTTGACGAAATTCGCCGCGTCGGCGAGTTCGGGTGTAGAGAAGTTGAGAGCGGACATGAGGGATTTGTGGTTTGGATTTTCTTCGGGATCCATGGCGTCTTGGAATTCCACGACGTCTTTGATTCCGAATTTTTCGCAGACTTGGATTTTTTCGTCGGAGAAGTGTGGGATTTGTTTGAGGGGGGAGTCGCGGTCCCACATGGCTTGGACGACCATTTGAGAAATTTCCATGGCGGACATGGCGTTGAGGTGGCCTTCGGAGGAGAGGACGTCGACGCAGGCGCTGAGGAGGTTGAGGACTTTGCGGAGAATGACTTCTTGGTCTTTGGCGAGGTCGAGAGGGAGTTGCATGCGGGAGAAATGGGCTTGGAGGAGGACGAAGGCTTTGAAGTGTGGTGATTCAAAGTTGGCTTCGGAAAGCTTGACGGGGACGCGATCGTAGATGCGTTGCAGGACGTGCTCGTCGTGCCGTCTGATTTGAACGTCCTCAAATTCGGTGGCGGCAGTGACGATTTCAAGGATGCCTTTCAGCTTCGTGCTACGTTTGAGTGAAAGCAGAAGTGTCTGCATCGTGATGAAGGAGATGTTGTAGTAAGCTGCAATCATGGCGGCATTAAGCGGCGTGATTGTGTCTTCTTCCTCGTCGAGATCGATGATATTGGCATCATTGAGGTCTTTGAGAGTCTGCTCCACTTGTTCGGAGAGGTATGTGCTGAGGCCTTCGTGCGAAGTATCTGTCAAGCCGTAGAAGCTTGGATTTGCCAGAAGTCGTCGGTAGAAGTATGTGTAAGTAGTCCAGTCGACGGCATCTTGCGTTGACTCTATGGTCTTGGTGCTGATCTCTGTGACGAATGCGTCATGCATATAGCTGAGCAACTGACTCTCGATGGGCAGTGCCTCGCCAAGAAACTTCTTGTAATAGTTGCGCTTGACGTCCGGACACATCAGCACTCCACGTGCGTCTTTATCTTCTGAGGGTCGTCCAGCTTTGCCAAACATCTGCAGCACGTCACTGATGGGATAGTCAATGTATCGATGCTCTCGGCCTTCGAAGAATTGTGTACCCATGACGATCACCAAATGAGCAAAGCTCTGGATCTCCCAAGCGCAGTCCCTCGAGACCAGCATGACCTGCGCAGCACCTACCGTGAATAGATGCTCAGCGATGCGCTTGTCTGAATCCGACAGAGCTTCATGGTAGTAAGCAATACCATGAGCCAAGCTCTCTGCAAGGCTTCGCTCTTTGACCTTCGCCAATATTTTCTCGAGCTCTTCTGCCTCAGCATGCAAAAATCTGTCTTCATTGTCGTCTGCAACACAAGCCGCCAGGAGATCTTGTGCAGTAGCTCGAACCTGTTTCCTGCTTGGCACAAAGACGATCGTTGGCTTCTCTGGTGCATACTGCAAGATAGCCTGGTACGTCGGCTTGGTCATAGCCAGCATGAGCGACGGGAAGTGAGGAATGTTGAAGGTCTGCAGGTGAAGATTGAGTGGCAGCGGTCGGTTATTCGGGCTGAAGTTGAATATGGTGTGCTTGTTGCATCCGATCCATTCGCCAATGTCTCGCGCGTTCGAGAGAGACACGCTCAGTCCGATCGTGCGCAGGTCGTTCTCAAGCTGTGCTTTGATAGCCTGCGATCTTGACATGACTGCCTCGTAGATGTAGCCGTGATGTCCACCGAGCATGTGCAGGTCGTCTGCGATGATCAGGCTGACGTTCTGAACATTTTTCCGTCTTTGCCAGCCTCGAGACATCATGTCCCATTGCACTGGCGTAGCAAGGATAAGATCACCCTCTGCCAACAGCTTTAGATCGCCCGTGGTCTCACCAGTAAGCTTGACGACGGTCTTGCCTCCAGCTATCGGGCCTAGTCTGGCTTTCCACGACTTGTGCTGCGCATCGATTTGCTCTTGGAATGGCGCAATATATACTGCTCTGCCCGCTTCCTTCTTCGTAAAGTGTCTCAACAGTGCGAACTCGGCGCAAGTCGTCTTCCCACTGCCAGTCGGCGCACCAACGAAGACGTTGTCGTCAGACTGGAATAGCGCGTTGAACGTCTGAGTCTGGATCTTATTGAATTGTGGCCACTGCTCATAAAGGCCAACGAAATCTTCCCGCTTCAAAGCCTGCACTGGCAAAGGCTGCATATCCAACAGAGGCGTGTGTGGTGGGAACTTGTCGGGTAGGGCCAACTTTTGGAAGGACAGTGTAAGCTTGCTCTCTGCGTGCATCCACCTGTCGCTGAAGACAGAAATGAAATAGTTTGGTGGCATCGGCTCGGTGATGGGCACCGTGAATTCGACGATATGCTCATTCATTTCCACAATGGCGTATTCCTTACGCAGGAGGAACTGGTCGTGAAAGAGAATATCTTCTCCATCGCAATCCTCAACCATGATCCACCAACTCTCAGCGCGGCCATGGATCGAATCATCCCACTCGAAGTTCGGCGTCAACGTCAGCTCAACTCGAAGCATGGACCGAGTGATGGGCTGACATTGTGCCTGGAGACTCAGTCTGGGAAATTTGGCGACCAGGTTGCATACTTGTCGTCCTTGCTTGGGCATGCCCAGAAGCTCACCCATTCGAGGTGGATCGAGGTCGAAATAGCTGGTCCATGGCACGTCCATTCGCTCAGCCTTCTTGATGATGTCTGGCGAGCAATCTGGAAATTGCCGCAGAGGTGTCATTGTTGGCCACATGCGCTTCTCTGCCATTTTACACAGGTCCAGTGCATCTTTGGCCACTTGCGACCAGCCTTTCTTGAGTGCAATTTCGAACATGGCTCTCAAGATACGGCCTGCAGACTGAGTAACGTAGACAAGATCTGCCATCAGGGCTAGGCCTTCCAACTTCAGTCTGCTCACGTATGCCTGCAAAAGCACATTGATCTTGCAATGTGGCTCATCAATGGTCTCCTTGACGGGGATAGGTACTCGGCCAAGAAGCTTTGCCAATTCGAGCTTCTCATCCTGTCTCACCGGAATGTACTTGAACTCTTCGCTGAGAGCAAAAATCCTGAAAAGCTCAATGGGGCTGACGGATGGCTGGATATGCATGTTGTAAGTCAACATACTGGCATGCGTGATGTAGTAATGACTTGCGACTCGGCCAAGATCGGTTGACTGGAAGCGGCCTGTCTTCTTGTCATACTTGATCAGACTAGCTTTCTCCAGAACCGCCGCAGCAGAGTGGATGAGGTCAACGCGCTTTTGTTCGAGCGTTTCGTCTTCTTCATAGTCTGCGCCAACTTGATAAAGTGCTGGAGAACGTAGCATCCGTACGAAAAGATAAGTGTATCCAAGCCATTCCACGCCTTCGTCACGAGTTCGGACATTGCCAAGCACGATCTCAGCATTCAGATTGTCTGCCAATCTCGACACAAATTGCGACTCAATCGGTAATTGCTGGTTGAGCAGAGACAAGTAGTACTGAATCTCTGCCTGTGTGGTGATGATGATACCTTCTCCATAGGTGTCGTACTGTGGACGACCAGCACGGCCAAGCATTTGCAGCACATCCTGAGGACTGAGCTCGACCCAGGAACCTTTCTCGGGTGAGTAGATTTGCGTTCCTTTGATGATGACCGTATGCGCTGGCAAATTGACACCCCACGCCAGTGTCGCAGTGCAAACCAGGACTTGAATCTCACCAGATGCGAAAAGATCCTCTACTGTGGTTCGATCTGCTCTGCTCATACCAGCATGGTGAATACCAAAGCCGTAGGGAAGAACATCCTTAAGGTCAGCGTTGGCAACGGTCTCCGACTCTTCTCGCAGAATCTCTCGACTTGCCGCATCGCTCCGAATGATCTGTCCAATCGTATCTGCCTCAAGGGCTTTGTCTCGGATGAACTTCGCAGTCTTCGCAGTCTCTTTTCTTGAGTGAACGAAGATCAGCATCTGGTTCTTGTTCTGCCCAACTTGCTCTAAGACCTTGGTATAGCAGACCTCGTTCATGGTCTTGAGCTGTTTGATAGCCTTCTTGTCTGTAACGCCGATAAACTCCTGCTTGAGAGGGCAAGGTCGGAAGGTGCCGTCGAAGTGGTAGAGGTCTTTCTGTGGATCAACTCGAAGGAAAGTAGCTACGTCTCGGTAGTTAGGCAGAGTAGCTGATAGACCAACGATACGGACGGGATCGCCAGTTTGTTCTGTTCGTCTGATTGTTCGAGACACGATGCTCTCCAGGACCGGACCACGATCATCATGGAGAAGATGAATCTCGTCAATACATATTAGGCGAACCAGGTTGGTGTAGCTGGTGTCGGTAGCCTTGCGAGTAATGACATCCCACTTCTCCGGTGTAGTGACAATGACCTGTGTTTCCGCAATTTGCTGTTTGGTGAGCTGTCGATCACCAGTGAGTTCAGAAACCGTGATGCCATACGACTCAAGCCGCTTGCCAAAGTTGCCGACTTGCTCTTGCACCAAAGCTTTCAAAGGTGCAATGTAAATGATCTTGAACTCATCCAAGTTGATCTCTCCTGTAGTTGGATCTCGGTGCTTGCCAATCTCGCGAAGCATGGTAAGCATAGCCACGTTCGTTTTACCAGAACCAGTGGGCGCGCAAATCAGCATGTTACCATCGTCCTCGAATGCAGATGCGTAACATTGCGTCTGAATGCGGTTGAGGGATTGAGATGTGCCAAATCCTGTTCGCGCCCAAGATGGAAGATCAGATGTGGGAATGAGAGGCTTTTCGCCAGGAATCTGTTTTCGCTTCGGCGCTGGAACATGAATTTCCTCGTAGCCTTTGAAAGTCCGCTTGGTCGACCCTTGCGGTAATCGTACGTTCTGGTTGGTCATGAGGTGATTGCCTTGATCGAATTTCAGATCGTCCAGATTCAGAGTCTTCCGTGGCTGGAGTCCACCGACCAGACCTTCCTTCTTCACTTCATCCTCGTCCTTGGCTTCCAGCTTGGCATCAAGCTGCATGGGGTCAAGCTTGACTTGGAGCTTTGGACCAGTCTTTTCTGGAGCTGCATCTCGTCCTCGCAGCTCCTTCAGTATGCTAGCGTGTCCGGCATTGACCATCTCTTTCTCAAATGCGACTCTCGACGCGTCGTCTTCGGCCACCTTTCGCCATCGCGTGACCCAGATGATCTTGTCTCTGTTCTTCACAAGCTTGCCAACAAGTTCGTGGTGTTCGTAGTCAAATAGCTCCATCAAGTCATTTTCAACCTCACGCAAGGGCTTTTCTTCTCCAGACTCATCCACGCCAGACATAATGCTTTCCGCCTCTCGCGTCTTCTCGGCCTGGATATGCACGTCGTCATAAATCTGCCCTATTTGCCGTTGCAGCCAGTATGCATCGATCTCGTGTGCAGGTACGAAGTTTGGGTCGCTGTCTTCCTTTCCTCGTCGCCGGGGCCGGCTTTCAATCACCATGCCGTCATCCTCTTCCTCGTCTCCACCATCAGCGTCTGGAGGTGGACCTGCACCGTCTTCAGCAGCTTCTTCTGCGCCAAGCTCGAGATCGTCTTCTGAGTCTTCGCCTTCGTCTCGGACCTCAAATGTTTGCCCAGCATTCTCGTCATCGTCCTCGTCACCGAAGTCGACTGCCACACCCTGCTGGTCGTCCAAGTCCGCATCCTCGTCATCCTTCATATCCTCATCTTCATCTTGAGCATCATAATCCGTAATCTTCTTGCCCAGATTCACCAGCTGATTGAACTCTTTGCTCGAAGTCGTGATACCAAGGATATCGTCAATTTCCTTCTTCTTGTCGAAGTCCTTCATTCCAGGATCCTTGAGATATTCCAATATCGAATCTGTCGCAGAAGCTGTGATCGACAGACCATAGTCTCCGCCCATCTTCTTGGCAACCTCAGAAGAGATCAAGTCATAAACATCCTTGGTCGCCGCCGTCCGAGGTCGGTATTTCAGACCTTCGACATTCATATCCGCATTTGACAAGATGCCAGCAGCGCGCGAACCCTGCACAGGCTCTGTCCGTTTTCTCTTGCGCGCCTGATCCTGTGTCGCGGCCGAGACTGGAGCCTTTTCCCTCGATGTTCTTGAGCCCATTTCGCCCAGATTAATCCTTCCAGCCAGTGACTCTGGATCGCCGGTCGCATCGTCGCCACGTCTCGAAACAAAACGTCTGTCGGCCTGCAGCACCAAGTTACTCATAGCAGAGTACTTGTACTGGTTGAGGTTGTTGTCGGCATTGCCGCTGCCCTGCTTGGACGACGACATGCTGGATGTGTGCCGCTGCGTCGCGGGCGGACGGCGATATCGAAGGGAAAGGTGTTGGAGAAGGTGTTGCTGCGACTCAAACGAGTTCTGCACGCGACTGAAGGCGAAGATTGTATGCTGTTCAACTTTGGCCGAAATCTCGATTACCTAATCTCAGATAGAGTTTACGCGCGAGTCATGTGGTTGGCGGCTTCCAATGGCGACATCAGATGGCATTTCTGTTTCTCACTCTCATTTCATCTTTGATCGAACATTCCTCAATATGGCTGAGACAGATAAAGACGGCAATCTCTGGCTATTTGGATACGGGTACCGTGATGGATAAGCCATTGGACTCCAGCAGGCCGACTGATGGCCGAGCAGGAGTTTGGTCTGGAAACCGCCCATTCACTATGGTAAATCATCAAGTCTTGAAGACGCAGTAGAGTCATTCTGAATGAGTCGGCGCAGATCTAAGGTTGCCTGGTTACATAGAAGGCTATGTTCGGCGCTTCTGGCAGGCGAGGTAAGAGCACTCTCCAACTCTCTTCGCCACAATCTTAAAGTTCTAAATAGTGAGGACCACCGCGGGACCCCAGAAGCACCAGGCCGTGTGTGCACTCTTATCGATCGCCAACTCTGGGAAACGTTGACCGACGAGCATCCTTCAGCTCCTCCAAGAGTTTGGGGAGCAGCTTATCGAATCCCCAAGGACAAAGTGCCCGCAGTCACGGAGTATATGAACATCCGCGAGATCAATGGCTATAGTATACAGTATGCGCCATTCAAACGACCCGAAGATATGTCAGCGACCTACCAGGAGGTCCACGTTCCCGAGAACGTCAATCTCAATGGAAGCACGATCCGATGCCTGGTCTATATTGGGCTCCCCGACAATCCTCAATTTCTTGGTCCACAGGATCCGCAAGCCCTGGCTGAACATATCGTGAAGTCGAGAGGGCCAAGTGGTGAGAACAAGGACTACCTGTACGAGCTTGAGGCGGCTCTGAACGGATTGAGTCCGGAGAGTGAGGATGAGCACATCCGTGATCTGGCGAGAAGATGCAGAGAAATCGAGGCAAGACAGCAGGCGAAGTGATTGGAACTGCGCTTCATGTGCGCGTGGGCATCAATTCCAGAATATCGATGCCTACAGAGGATATATGGTAGACTTGACCACGAAAATGTCCTTGCATGCCTTCAGCCATCTTCTGGCGTGCTTCTCGTCGTCGGAGAGCTGGGCTGTGCGCGTTGAAAAGCAAGCTCAGGATCTCCCATAATCAAGGCCGACACTGGGTATCGCAATAGCAGCAGCAGCATGCTTGAATTGAAGCCAAGCCAACGCCCGAATGATGCTCAATGCGGCTTTGTTCAGCTTCTTCACTCCTCATACAGAAGCCCCAGACTTTGGAAGTCACTCACATTTCGTGACAGCCTAGTGATCGTCCAGAACAAGCTTTCTGCTTTCTGCTTTCGATTTTGATTTGCATTGTATGTGTTGATATCCATGCCCATGTGGCTTATTGATAAAGCCCAGTCTCGGCTCTACGCGTCCAGTGCGGTTGAATGCAACGATATGCGCTCTGCTTTAGCGACAGTGCTCGCGATCTATAACATTACTTTTCCAGCGGGGCAAACGAGCTCCCAGACATGCCTCATACATCCACATAGTGGCTCAGCCTCCCTATGCTCAAACGTTTGATATCATCAACCATCGGCGTCACAGGTCGACTCAGCTCCTGCTTGTATAACGCCACGCTATCTCTCCATGCGATGTATTCCGAGTCCGCGTAACCAATAATGTCCGCGATCTGACTGCTCCGTACCCCTCGTATCCGCTTGATCTCGACAGCAGAGTAATTCACAATCGCCTTGCCAATGTCCTCGGCTTCGCTAAGTGGAGCATTTCTCGAAGGTAGTACCTTAAGCAAGACGCATTCGTGGCCATTGAAAGTTCCTTCCACGTCGATGACACCCGCAGGCAGAAGTCCAGCCTTCGATGCAAGCGCGTTATGCGCACCCTGGTCGACGTACACGATTCCATGCGCAGCGAGTCCATGCATGAGCCAGAAATACCGATCCCGCATTGGGTGCGGGTCTGGCAAGAAGCGTGTGTGGAGTGGCGGCAGACCTGGCTCTGCTAATCGTGGTGCTGCTGTTCCGTTGACCACTGATGTTTTCTGGAGGGCGGGCTCATCCTTGTTGTGTTTCGCTGGAAATTCCACGCTGCCCTCCATACCCCTCGCCTCGGTCTTCTGTGCTTCGACGTATCTGACTATGGCTGCAATGTTGCCAGGTTTACTGCTGCGCGTAATCACAGTGGTGACACCTGCAGCCGTAGCCAGTCTCGCGGCCGAGATCTTGGTGCCCATGCCTCCAGTTCCTAAAGAGCTTCCGGCGCTCGAAGTATCGGCAGCCAGGTCGGCGATGTCTTCGACCACCTCAATCGCCTTGGCATCTGGATTTGTCCTGGGATTCTTGTCGTACAAGCAATCCACATCTGTCATCAAGAACAGGTAGTCTGCAGATACCATGCCAGCTGTAATGGCACTCAGGGTATCGTTGTCACCAAACTTGATCTCTTGCACTGATAGCGTATCGTTCTCGTTTACAATCGGTATCACACCCATATTAAGCAACTCTGCAAATGTATTCTGAGCATTAAGGTATTGCGTGCGATCAGCGATGTCGTTTCTCGTGAGGAGGATCTGAGCGACGGGCTGCCGCATATGCATGAATAGCTGATCCCACATGGCCATGAGCTTGCACTGTCCTATAGCTGCAAGTGCCTGGACTTGTGGGAGGTGCTTCGGTCGTCTTTCAAGATCCATCTGTCGCAGGGCCATACCAATGGCTCCTGACGAGCAGATGACCACCCGGTGTCCGTCATGGCGGAGACTGACTGCGGTCTGAACAATCGTTGAAAGCGTGGCGAGGAGTGGTTCGTGGGTCTTCTCGTCGACTATGGAGGATGTGCCTGGGCGAGAATTAGTCCGACACTCTTTCACATGAATCTTTAGGGCCGATACAAAAAGTGTACCGAGCTTGATGACTACTGTAAGGTGTTTCTCCTTCATATTGGCGGGAGCGTGAGGATGACTTCCTCGTGCAAGGCTCTTAAGTAACGAGTGAGTTTCATTGACGTCTGGCTGTGGAGTGTGAGCGGTTATATTCTCCATGAACCTTGCCGTGACTCTGCCCCTCGGCGGCTTGTGAACGGCTCGGCTCCGATTGCGCTTGCCCTGCCAAGGCCCAAGGATTCGACCTCACCTCGTCTTCTTTATTCCTGCCACAAACGGCATCATGAAGGGCGTGCTACTGTCGCAGAAGCGTTCGGATTGAATGGTTCATGGCTAGCTGATAGCATTACGTACCGATCAAAACATCGGCATTGCTGCCTGAAACCCCCCAAGGATCACAATCAGCTCTGGCCGCGCACTCTACTGTATCTTGCGTGCCACTACAGCCTCATCTTGACCTCCATTATCCATACTGACCGCAGTGACGTCCATCTAGTTTGTTCTAAGCATATCGCCAACCACCCGGTACAATACAATGAACTTTATCGTTTTCCTTCTGCCCGTCGCCAGCTTTGGCACTGCATCACCCACCCTCAGCGATCTGCGGCTCACGTTCGTTGCTGGAGATATCGCAACAGCGATGAAGCCAGGGGCTGGGTTGGAGTGCAACATGACAAGCGTTGAGGCTGGGTATGTTTCTTGACGAGCTCTCCGCAGCTGCCGCGTGAATGCGTAATCTGAGTCAATGCCATCGGAAACGAGTGCCAGGAGAGTGTGCTCGTCATGAAGAGATGAATTCCATAGTGGTCGGTCGGCGAAAATATCAGGCTTCATCACAGTGGTCCCGCAAAGCGCTTCTGGCCTCAGGAATTCGAATCAGCGCAACATGGGGCCACGCCCTTCGCAGTCCACAAAACTTTCCGCTCCCAATAATCCCATCCTCATATCCACTTCAATCCCAGCTTATGCATCTCAACCGCAAGCTGAAACAAATAATCCAAACTCTCACACTGCGTCTTCGCCTGCGCCACATCCTTTCCCCAAACATAAAGCCCATGCCTCCTGACCAGCACCGCACAAGTCTCCGGCCACTCCCCAATCGCTTTCTCAAGTGTATCCTTCAAATCCTCCTCATGCGCAGTATTCTCAATCACAGGAATCATCATCGTATCATAGAACCCCAAATTCCCCAATTTCCTTCCACCTTCCGCAATCTCTTGAGATCCAGTCCCACCCCTCGAGATACCTTTGATTTGTTCGATTTCTTTCATGCAAAAGACATCCTTACCGTGTGAGGGGTGGTGTTGGGCACCGGATTCTAGAATTAGGGTGACCAGAACTGCCCATTGGGAATGTGTGTGGATACATGCCCCAGCGCCACGGTGCGTGTAGGCGGCCATGAAGAGGGGTGTGCAGGCTGAGGGTTTGAGGACCTACCGTTTCGACACGTCAACCTATGCCCAACCCAGACAAGCGCGCACACACATCAAAATGAAGAGTTTCATGAGAGAAGTAACGGAACACCTTACCTTCGGCCGTCTCAAATACTCCTTCGTCCTAAAATCCATCACAAATATATCTTTCGGTTCCATCAACTCTTTCTGCACGCCTGAGGGTGCCAGGTATACATGATCAGCATGTTTTATGGAAATTCCGCCGCCTGTGCCTGTTACCCAGCCAAAGCCGTAGAATTTGTGGCATAAGGAGCAGATGTGGTTGGCGGGATGGAGGGGGTCGGGTGATGTGATGAGGGCGTCTGTATCTCCGTTCATGGCGGGTTTCTTCTTGGAATTGCTGGTGTCGATGCTGTTGTCTTCGGCTTTGCGTTTGAGGGATGGTGAGGTTTCTTCGGCGACGATTGCTTGGGCTAGGGTTTCGGTGCCGGGTGGTGGGAGAGCCATGTCGGTAGGACGATGGTCTGCCTTTTCAAGGACTGCTTGAGAAGTTTTCTAATGTGAATAGGTGGCTTGGTGTCGTTGAGAAGGAACAAGTTCGTGAGCGAAGTCAATGGCGATTGATGCACGTGTAACGGCGGTGGCCCGTTTCTCATTCGAGCCCGGAAATCCTTGTCGATAAGTTCAACTTCATTTCACTCACCAAACTATCATCTCTGCTTCTCCAGAAACCACTCCTCCAGACTGTCCCTCGCGACTTAGCGCGCTTGATTGAATGAAATTTGGTCGTTTGGAACACGATGTTCAGTCTGGCCACTTCCTTCGAGCCCCTTTCAGGGCATGGAAGTACAGACGTGAAGCTCGATCAGCCGTCGAGGAGCACCTCCTCTGGGAATAAAAGCTAACATCTGCAAGCACTAGCTTGGTAGGTGTGAACAAAAGGAGAAGTAGCGTAGAAGTCTTCTCACTTATCGTTAAGCGATGAAAGAGCCGCCTTAGATTCCTACTGTTTTCAGCCCTAACAATACTTAATACAGCACCCTCACCGGAATGAGAATGGATTCAGCTGGCAGGGGTCAGGAGCAAGAATCATCTCATCGGCTGATCCCGAAACCGGCTGGTGGTTTGACGGCTTCTTCTACTCTTACGAGTCATAGACGCCTTCCATATCTTTACCACGCACGGTAGAGCAGAAGCATTCCGTACATGACGACAAACATCAAAGTCCAATATCGTCACGCTCCAACCGCTTCTATGACTTCGGTTCAACTGTATGTGATACCTTCACATCGGTGACCAGATTCGGCATGGAGTCACATGCTGGCGGATAGTGACTCAAGCATCTTTCATCAGCAATACATATATGGGAATTGTACACCAAACATTACTCCCAACACCACGGCTTATGACCTCCTCATATTGGTCGACGATACGACGTCCATGACGTCTTTCCTCCGTTCGCTCAACACATCACTCCCTCAAATCATATCAATATCCGCTTTGACCGGCTACTTCGATCGAGTCGGCCTTCTGGCGTACAGAGATTACTGTCATGGCGACAGAATCCTCGAGTGGTCAGGATGGGCCACTCCTGCTAACGATGAGGTCGAACCAGATCTCGTTCAGATGGCTAGCAAATTGGATGCTCTTAGGGGCCATGATTGGCCTGAAGCAGTCAAAACCGGTCTTGCCAAGGCTTATGAGGTGATGAGGACCGACGCAACGACCCTCATCCTATATTACGCAGATGCTCCTCCACACATGGCGAGGGATGAAGGTAGAGGCTCAGTGAATTATGGTAACGAGCAAACGGCTCTCCGCAAGCCACAAAGTTTCGGCGGCTACGGGCCACGATTTGCAGATTGGGCATCTGCAGCAAGAGTACGGAGAAGGTGGGTGGATGCGATGATATGGAGTGTCACTGTGGGACGCACTGGTGCTTTTTTTGTGGCGGGAAGCAGGCTGAGGGTGCGATTTATAGTCATGTGGCCGATGAACATGGAGGGTATTATGGCGGACAATATGCGGATGAGTATGAATCGGATGGGGAGGAGTAGGGTGTTGACTAATTACGACAGATTACCTCAGCAGTGGTATGTATTAATGGGTCCGTGCACGGGGCGGATGTGACAGTTCCCCTCTTCGTTAGGGAACCATTGCTCCTACACCAACCTCTTGGCTATTTGAGGGCCTATTTTGCCAGCAACTACTACTGTCTTCTTCTACTACTGCTACATCTATCGAAGGACAAGAAGTGCTATATGCACGGATTTTCGAGCTCGCTCACCGAAAGCGGCTTTGAGAGGTAGTTCTAGAACTAGGGGTCCCATGCTTCTTTCCCCACTTCTTTATTTCGAGTGTTAAGTTACGCTGCTACTCTCCACGTCACGTCACTTCCGTGTAGACGGTGTAGTCGTCAATTGCTAGCGTATCGTTTTCGTTCCAAGAGTCCGTCGCGCACTTCAGACCAAGTCTTGCCATAGACATGCCCGTCCCGCCTCCTCTCTACTTTTCGGTATGTTTCGTCAGCACGTCCAAAAGCGCAGATGATTGACCCGCCTCGCTCTCCGCCTAGCGACCCGACATTATACATCCGCACGTCTCTGTTCGCCGCCGCGGGAATGGCAGTGAACTCATCTTTGTAGCGCCGATGGCAGGGTCGGCAAGCGATCTCGATACGCAAGGGCACTCTGGGCCATTAATCCTCGATCAAAGCGGCGTACGTCCGGCCTGAGTCTTTTGATATGGCAGAACAACTGAGCGTTGTCGGCAGAATCTTGTTTGGAGCGGGACTGCGGAAGTCGGCGGCAGCATGGGCGGAAGCATTGTGAATTTCCGGCCGTGCGTGTGGGAGAACGAAGCGGCGCTGTGTTTCTTTCGAGGACAGAAGCGGCGCGCCATCGGATTCGGCCACGGAGTCGTCTTGAATCGGCACTACGAGCAAGTGAGCGTATTTGGTGCCGTTGACGGCCCGGTAGACATGCATGAGTGCCGCACTACTGCGTCTGGCTCGGCGCTGTTCACCGTCTATCGCGCTCGCCCACATGACTTCGGCTTCAAGAATGGAGTGGGCTGGCTGCTTGACTCGGGCTTCCAAGAGATCGACGTACGCTCCGCCAATGCTTCGCTCTTGTTCTCGTGGAACGCGCTGGACCATGTGCACATGACGGACTCAACGCTTTCCATCGCAGAGCGGCCTGAAATCTTTGGCAGCGGTCGTTCACATCTGGATGCATTCGACTTCTTCCATGTCAACTCCGTGGACAAAGATGCCGACGGGAACTATCTGATCTCCGCGCGACACGCAGATAGCCTCTACATGATCTCGCGCACGGATGGCCGCATTTTGTGGCAGCTCGGTGGGAAGCAGTCCTCTTTTCGTGGCACGGGCACCGAGTTCCGTCGACAGCACGACGCTCGATATGTATTCGGAAACAAAACTCACTCCCTCATCACGCTCTTCGACAACGCAGCCGACTGCTACACAGTTTTCGGCAATGAATCGCAGGGTCTCGAAATCCTGCTGGACCACGTCACCCTGACTGCTACCACACAGCGGCGCTTCAGAAATGGACTTGTGTCCTGTGGCATGGGCAGTCTGCAGACTCGCGCCAATGGAGATGCACTCCTGTGCTCCGGTTCTACGCAGCGACCTGTGATAACAAAGGTCAGGTCACGCTAGATGTCGCTTTTGGCGACGGGCTCCTCATTTATCGAGCCTCATTACAAGCGTGGAATGGCACCCCTCGCCGCTCTCCCGACGTTTGGACGTATGCTCGGACACATCGGGATCCAGTGCACATCTACGCGTCGTGGAATGGAGCTACGGGAGTGCATTACTGGAATTTCTACATTGCAGATGGTGTGCGGCAGTATCAGCTGGTGGGGAGCACGGCCAAAACCGGATTTGAGACTCATTTCGCATGCGAAGCTTGTATTGGACGCGGAAATCTGATCGTTGCCGAAGCTGTGTGCTTCGATGGGACACGACGAAATTCTTCCGTCTCATCGCCCTTCCAACCTCCAGAGAGGCTGGCAGCAGGCTGCGGGGAGGCACACTGCTTCGTAAAGGATACCTTCCACTTTTACCGCATTCCCGCATCGACCACCCTGTTGCATGGAAATTCATTACCGGGCCCGTCCTGCTCTGAGTATTCGCTCTCAGAGCTTTTGGCATCCGCCTTTGCTCTGAGTTTGTTGCTTGGGACACTTCTGTTGATTGGACGAAGATACTACTGGTCGGTCGGCAAGACCTAGTGTAGGTAGACACAGCACTCGTCGAGAATTGGGATGGGTCAAGTATCACAAGGCAAGGCAAAGGGAGCTTCCGCAGCATGCCGTGGCGGCGGCGGGGAGGTGGGATTTCGTGGTCGATGGAATTATGCCTGGTAAGCGAATTGCTACCCACTCGAGCTCGTTGGTCCTGATGTGTTGTGCAGTTGTATTGGCCCTGTATGGACTGGTCTTCTTTCCTGATCCTCCAGACAAGACGGAAGGCTTTCTGCCTATCCCAAGCCGAGCGAGAATGAGGCGTCGAGATGCACATCACGGCTGAGGAAGATAGATATCACAGCTTTTGCTATGAGCGTAGGGTTTTAGGGTTAACGGTATTGGGATAGACTCGGGTGCTCTTTGCTCCCAAGTCTCGTCTTGCTTCTGCTTTTGCTTGCGCTATCGCGGGTCGACACGGATTGCGGTCGGATGCGGAATGGAAGTAGACGTAATCTGAATGCTCGCCTATAGTGTATGTGTCCTCTGTCGAGGCGTTCGAAATGGCAATGGAAGTTCGGAAAGAATTCGCCCGAGGCCCGAACCTGGGCAATTTCCTTTCACTCCCGTTATTCTAACCACAGGCTATATCGGCGGCACGCATATCTCGTGCCCAGCACGCCCACAAATACGTCGAACACCATGCGTGTTGCCAGTATGGCTGAGACTCAGGCTGCTGCGAAGAGAAAGAGGTGCTGAGTGTTATATATTCCACACTCCCCCATCGTTCCAACCAATGGTCTTCAATGACCTGCTCTTATTTATACAGAATCTCGGACCTGGACCGCAAGCACATTCATTGGCATAATGGGTATGCTAGAAGTACTGGTATGGCTGTTGTGCGTGGCCTGTTTGGTCTTCAGCATCGATGATGGTCTTACCAAAGCAGTCACCTGGGACAAGTACTCCCTCATGATCAATGGATCCAGGGTCTTCATCCAAGCTGGCGAGTTTCACTATGAACGTCTACCAGTTCCGGAGATGTGGCGAGACGTTCTCCAAAAGTTCAAGGCAAATGGTCTCAACGCAGTATCAATCTACTTCTTCTGGAGCTATCACTCCTCTGGGCCTGGTGTCTTCGACTTCGA
This sequence comes from Pseudocercospora fijiensis CIRAD86, assembly GCF_000340215.1. Lineage (NCBI taxonomy): Eukaryota > Fungi > Ascomycota > Dothideomycetes > Mycosphaerellales > Mycosphaerellaceae > Pseudocercospora > Pseudocercospora fijiensis. Next base: position 402,543 of record NW_006921539.1, read on the forward strand.
GAGTCCAGGCAAGGATATCCAGAAGCTGTTTGACATGTGCAAAGAGATAGGTCTTTGGGTCATGGCCCGGCCTGGGCCTTACTGCAATGCCGAAACAAATGGAGGCGGACTTGCACTTTACGGCAGTGATGGGAGTTTCGGGAAGCTCAGGACCAGCGATGAGACATACCACCAAGCATGGCTACCTTGGGTGAAAGCTGTCGGAAGCATAATTGCCAAGAATCAGATCACAAAGGGTGGACCTGTCATCTTGTACCAGATTGAGAATGAGCTGCAGGAAATCCCCCACGAGGTCAACAATACCCTCGTGCTTTATATGGAGCAAGTGGAGTCTGCAAGCCGAGACGTCGGCATCGAGGTGCCTCTCTATTCTAACGAGAAAGGGATGCGCTCTCAGTCTTGGTCGACCGACTACCAGGATGTTGGGGGTAGTGTCAACATCTATGGTCTGGACTCGTACCCAGGTAGCCTCTCTTGCACGAATCCCGACGCAGGTTTCAAAGTAGTACGCACCTACTATCAGTGGTTCCAAAACTACTCCTTCAGTCAGCCGTCTCTCATGCCAGAGTTCGAGGCTGGTTACTTTCAACCTTGGGGCGGCAGCTTTTACGACTCCTGTACCGCGATGCACGATCCGCAGTTTGCCGATGTGTATTACAAAACCAACATCGGACAAAGGACTACTATGCAAAGTCTCTACCTGGCTTTCGGAGGCACGAATTGGGGAAATCTGGCCGCACCTGTTGTGTACACCAGTTATGACTACAGTGCGCCATTGAACGAGAAGAGGGAAGTCACGACCAAATTCAAGCAAACCAAACTCATTGCGTTCTTCACAAGAGTCAGCTCAGACCTGTTGAAAACAGAGATGGAATCCAATGGCACTGGCAATGCTGTGAGCACGAACGACGTCTGGACCTGGGTGCTTCGCAATCCTGATACGCAGGCTGGTTTCTATGTTCTGCAAAATGCTAATACGAGCTCGAGGGCTACAATCGCATTTGATGTATATCTCAATACTTCTGAGGGCAATGCTACTGTCAAGGGCATGGAATTGAAGGGCAGACAGAGCAAGATTGTGACCACAGACTACCATTTTGGGGTCAATCGTACTATGTTGTTCTGCACCGCCGATGTGCTGACGTGGGTAATATTGGGTGATACGACCATGCTAGTTTTGTACCTCGACGTTGGTCAAACCGCAGACTTCACTCTGGACACGAAGGCCAAGCATAAGGTCTTCGGTGACAACAAGCTGGTGAGCGATGCTAATGACCATGGTACGTACACGCGGTACAGCTATACGCAAAAAGCCGGCTCAACGATAGTGCGATTCGATGACGACCTCACGGTTTGGCTGCTGGATACCGAGACTGCTTGGAATTTCTACGCCATCCCTCTATCAACAGATCCGTTTGCAAGTCCGAATCATCAAATATTAGCACTAGGGCCTTATAACATTCGCAACGCAAGCATTCAGGGTAGTACTATAGCACTGGTCGGCGATAACGAGAACACCACTAGCCTCGAAGTCTTCGCCGGCCCAGATGTTGGCTTAATCTCATGGAATGACCAAAATCTCGCCACAACGATGACAGAATATGGTTCTCTAAAAGCTACAGCGCGCGGCTGCGATGCAAAACCTTCTCTGCCTTCTCTGTTTTGGAAAGCTGCAGATTCCCTGCCTGAGCTCTCTACATCTTTCGACGACTCAAGCTGGAAGATTTGCAACAAGACGACGACGCGTAGTCCCGTTGCTCCCCTTACGCTCCCCGTTCTTTTCAGTTCTGATTATGGCTACTTTGCAGGCATCAAGATCTATCGCGGCTCCTTCACCTCGCGACTGGCTCGCTCTGCGAACATTACCATACAAGGAGGTCGAGCAGCAGGATTTACTGCTTGGCTCAATGGCATTTCCGTGGGATACACTGTTGGCAATGCAACCTCCCCAAGCCCTGCATCTGCCTTGCTGGACTTCTCGAATGCAACGCTCAGTGATCAAAACATGTTGACGGTCGTCACAGATTACACTGGCCACGACCAAACCAGTACCGGGCCTGCTGGAGTTGAGAACCCCCGCGGTATACTCGGTGCTTGGCTTTATGATGGTGATGGCAACGAGTTGCCTTTCAGTACATGGAAAATCCGAGGTAGTGCGTTAGATGAAAATCCGAAGCTCGATCCTGTCCGAGGATCCATGAATGAAGATGGACTGCACGGCACAAGGCTTGGCTGGCATTTGCCTGGATTTGAGGCAAATGGACCAGAGTGGACCAACGAGCAACCAAGCGTTGGCCTGAGCAAAAGTGGCGTGAGATGGTACGTGAGCAACTTCACGCTGGACTTTCCTCATGAGATCGATGCACCTGTCTCTTTCAATCTGGAAGCAGCTGGTGGTACTATCGCCAGTATAGAGCTTTTCGTCAATGGTTATCAATGTAAGTCTGGCAGTCCGAACATCGAACGCCACGCCCGTACTAATCTTCGCTGCGTCCACCAGTTGGAAAATCTCTGCCTCACTTTGGTCCCCAAACTCGATTCCCTGTTCCACCAGGCGTGATTAATCATTGTGGAAACAATCAAATTGCTCTTGTGATCTGGGCCATGACTGACGCCGGCGCTAAGTTGACCAAGGCTGAGCTTGTCGTGGACAGGACGTACCGGACTGGCTTTGACTTCAATCAGGACTGGACTCAGCTGCAACCTGGTTGGACTCCAGAGCGAATTCAGGATGCGTAGATGCTTATCGCATAATGCAGTTTAGGAATGATGTGTGTGAGGAGAGCGTCATCTGATGACAATGCTAGCCATTGGCTTCCGAACGCAACGAGTTGGATATTCATTTCGTTGTTCGATTCCGGCGTCCCTCGTCAAAATCTGAACCCCTTTTCGACCTTTTGAAATGAGCGCCCAGACATTCTCTTCGAGGTCATGGTAGGCACCTATCAGCCCGCCAGAAGTTTACTCTATAGAGCGTGTCAAGGATCGGAGTAAATGATTCAAAAAAAAAAGGTGTTGTTGACCAAGACGAGCCACCTCAGGCACCACCGGACTTTCAAGTGTCCTGAACGTCCGCTCGGTCAAGCACAATCGTCCGTGAAGCGGAGGGTCTCAATGTCCGCAAAACTTGGCGGCCTCTTTACCTCATCTGCCGACATCACCTTACTCTCTTCCTTACCAACGTCGAGACTGGAAATGGGCATGATGGGAGAAGAGATGGGGCGGCGTCGTGGTGTGTCGAGGTTATGAGAGGGAGTAAAAAGCGAGGGCGATGAACGCTGGCTCATCGGTGTCTGAGATTTGTGGCTGGGAGGAAGAATATCTGCGGTGGTGACTTGGACTTACGGAGGCATCTGCCGTTGCGAAAGACATCTACCATTACGATAGACATCTTCTATTACGACAGACATCGACTATTACGACAGACATCTACCATTGCGACAGACATCTACCATTGCGAAAGGAGATACGATAAAGTATGAGCAGACGATAACGTATGGACAATCCCAGCCGGGTCCTGGACGGAGATGGAAAAGGAAAACTCGTCACAGAATGCATTCTGGTGTTTTCGCCCGAACTTCACTTCTAGCTAAGGTGCAGTTGGAACTGCCTGATACTTGATACCCAACGCCGCTGTGGCAGCACTATCCCTCGACCGAAGTTTGCTCACGACTCTGAACCGGCCATTACTATCGTGGACGCCATTCACCAATTCTATCAATTCGGAAAGCTCGAGATCAGTTTCATTCGTCAACTGTAATCTCGCAAGATCTCGGACTCGCGCTCGTGCTTCGCTATCCGGATCGAGAGTTCCTGGTTCTGGGAGTAAGGGGGTTGCCAGGATAAGAGTCGCGGAGCTATTCGCCCGAAGGGCTCCTAGGTGTGCTCTGAGCTCGGCGAGAATTTGTACAGCGGAGGGTCGTAAGGTGGCAGGCAATCGCAGGATGTATACTGCGGCATCTTTCACCGTCTGAGGGGCCGAGGGCATGCGCTCTTGAATTTTCATGCGGCGTTTGACGTCTTCTGATTCTGGTCTCCGGCACGCCTCTTGCTGCACAGCAGCAGCATTGTTCATCTGCACCACAAAATGAAGAGAAGGGTACAGTTTCGCCAATTCCAGGACCAGATCTGTCGATTGCGCGCACGACTGCCACGACGATTAGTACTCCCAATGCCAGTAGATGCTGAGATTGTGGAAGACTCACATCGACTATGGTGGCGCTACCAAGGCTTCGCCAATTTAGCTGTCCAAAAAGCTCAACAGTCTTGTCTTCCGCATCTCCAGCGCACCGGCTGTATGCGGACCATTGACGATGTAGTCTGGATCTCTCAACGCAAGCTGCTTCGAAAGGCTGTGATGTGTTGAACGCGACCGAGTACGCACTATTTGAAGCCTGGAGATCGCTTTGACGCTCTGTCGCCGTGGCCATGTGGAGAGCAACGGGCGCTGCAGTTTCGCTGAGGAACATGCCGGCATCCAGCAGTGACAAGTCTGTGACGAAGGCGCCGGACAGGACGGTGTGTGCGATTTGACCAGGACGCGGCTCATGAAGGAATCCAGCTGTTGCCATTAATCGCACGACACGGCATAGCTGTGTCTCTGGCACGCCGGTCAGATCCGCAACATCGCGAGCATGAATGCTGCCTTTGAGAGGAATACACGCCAGGACCTGGAATTCGCCCAGCCATTTGAGGCATGCGAGAAGCTGATTCTACTTTGATGTCAGCAATGTGTCCTGGTCTGTGATGCGCTTGGAACATTACATGGCTGGCAAGGCGTTGGATGAAACCAACGGGAGTTGTTACGTTGCTCGCCGCCTCGTTGCCACAGCCGCCAGTTGCGTTTGCTGCGACAGGAGGTGGACTTGATGGCTTGCATTGCTGTTGATATTGATTGATCGCAGCAAACGCCAGATCATTCCTCCATTCCTCGAGCTGCCGTGCGTGGCCCATTGCAATCATCAGTCAATCAATCAATCAATCAATCCAATAGGATAACAAAATGCAAGGCGTCTGATGATGAGCTGACCAAAGCCATGCCTTGCATGTTGGTATCGGTATCATGCGTGACTTGACACAGAACTAAAGATGCTCGAGCTGCTGCTGCAATGCCCCGATATCCACCAAACTCTTCGATCTACCACCCAGAGCCATTCTTAAAAACTTCCCCGGGTGCACAATAATAATATGTTTGCGGCACATTCCGACGGTGGCCGGTGGCCCAATCCGAATCATCCGATAGTAAGGATTGTATTCTAGTATTGGACCGGTTATCCGCTAGGACCGGCTGTTCGCTACTTCGAGGCTCAGAGGCATAGTGCAATTAAAAGTAATTAGTTTAATACTAAATACTATTATAAATAGTAACTATAGTAGCCTAAGTCTAATACGGTCGCTAACTCCTACTATTTTACAATCTATATTATACTGTAATTCGTAATATATAGACCTAGTACCTAAAGTACCGAGCCCTATTCTAAGAGACTGTATATAATAGAATAACTATATATCTCTAGGCAAATTTAAAATTTTTAATAGCGCTATATCTAATTTATATTCTACTAAGTATATATATATCTATATTCTAAAGAATATAGTAGATATCTACTATAAATATAGAGGAAACCTAAACTATTCTATATTTCTAATTGTTTTAGTAGAATTTTATTTAAAAATATTAAAGTTTAATTATATAGCTAATAGATAAAAAATTACTATAATCTTTTTGCTTTTTTTTTAAAAAAAAAGCTAAGCATTTACTATACTATATTTATTCTCTATCGACTATAAGGTTATATATAACTAATATTTATATTATAAATATAAATATAACTATCGAATAGTTTCATTGTTAACTTGTTCGTTGAACGAAACGATATTCTACGATACCATCGACGATACGACACTAAATTCCCTAAAGTTTTCCGCCAAGACAGTACGAAGGAGTAGTTCTATTTCGGAGCCCGCATCCGCGCATCCGCGACACAATAGGCAACTGCCTCAGGCTGCGAGAATAGATTCGGGTCATTTCCGGGTTCCCAGCGTTCAATGCGTACGCATTGCTCGGAACCATTCATGTAACCTTGTTCCCGCGCTGAAGACGCGATTATCGAGCGATAGAAGTACAGGGATGCGGATTCCGACGCCCGTCGACAAATGATGGCCCGGGGACACGGACTGTGACGGACGGTGGAGACACTGTTTGGCTATCAACAAGTCGAACGACGGGAGCTCTGGTTCAAAATGGATCCCTCGTAGTGAGCATGAGTCTTTGATCCCGAATCGACCGTAAGCTGATCGACATATAGAACCGATTGCAGAGAACAGCTGCTGAATCAGCCAGCCAGTCCCGTCTTACGCTACCCGTTACTACTGTATCTGGCAACAGACGATCCATACCCAGTCAGCACCACCAGGCAGGCTCGCCGCCTCTCAAAATGACTCTGGTATTACGCACATCAACCCCATCCTTCCGCAACCAAGAAAATATCAGAGTGCAAGAATGCACAGAAGCCTTCCAAAAAATCTCAGCCCTTCACAAACAAAAAGAAGAATACATAAAACAACTCGCCCACTCCGAAGGGATTCTCAACGAACGGCAAAGACTTTTAGACGACGATGATGATGATGACGACGAGACGATCGAATCGATGCAGGAAGATCTGAACGAACACGAAAGCCTTGTGTCGAGACATTTGAAAAACAACCTTGCCCTTCAAGCCGGTTATCATGAGTATATTCTTGCCTTGTTGATGAGAGATGTGGATTCGAAGTGGTTGAGGCAACGGAGGAGGTCTTTACGAGCGGCTTTTCATGCGGCGGAAGATGTTCATGGGTTGATTTTGAAGAGGTGCAGATATCATCCGTATGGAAAGGAAAGACGGGTTAGGGTTGGGAAACGTAGGGGAAAGGTGGAGCGCAATCGCAACAACGTGGTTTCCGAGACCATGCACATGCACGCGTAGCACCATGCAGAGATGTCGATCGTTCGTGGGAAAGAGGTGTTGGAGTGTCAGCGTTCGGGCAGTTCCATGAGTTCATGCTTGCAGAGTTCGGTCACGAGCGCAAGCATTGGTTGGCGATCGACAGATGTGTTCCAGAAGTGCGAATTCGTTTAGGGAAGGAAATGGGGGAGTTGAGCTAGCCACTCTCACTCAGCTGTGTTCAAGGTCGCGGAACTTGATGGTGTGAAAGCTCACCTTCCTTCCGATATGGGTGTCGGACTCGCACTCGCAGACAAGAGAATCCTTTGCGTGAGGGTACTGCAGTGTGATAGATCTCAAAGATGCATTATTATCACAGGTATACATACCTATGCTCTAAAGCTGTATCGCTAAGAAATAGATCGAATGCAAGCGCTGTACAAGCCTCACAGGCAACACCTCAATACCTGCGTAATCGATCTATCATCTCCCAAGAAAGAGCTCGTAACCGCTTCTTCAGATCCACGTCGAGTTGATCGTACATTGTAGCAGAAAGCGGTAAAGTCATCTCGTTATCCATGGCCTCCAAGCCTTCCATTCTAGTCTCAGGACGACTTCTCTCCTTCTCGCCTTGAGCTTTGAGCTTCAGAGAAAGCTGGTGGACGATTCTTCGGACGTGATGAATCTCGCTTAGCACAAGTTGAGCTGCCATCCGTGCTGAGTCTGCTCCTTCGAGACAGTAGCCGCTGCCAGCTGAAGATATTGAGGATTGCGGAGAGCGTGATGGTTGACTGTCGACGTCGCAAGCTGTTTGGCGTGCTACGGTAGCGTACCATCCCAGCACCCGGAAGATGATGAGAGACATCACGGAAAGCAGGTATCCATCGTCCTGTGAGCACGAGCATTCCAGCATCCTTCGTACCGACTCAATCGTGGCTTCGTTACGATCGATGATGGTTTGGATGTTTGGCGGTGAGGCTGCGCCGTTTCTCGCGGGCGATGAGACGAGTTGTTTCATAAGGCTGAGTGCCTCGACTAAACAGGAGCAAGAGCCATTCAGACAAGCCTCTTGGTAGCTGTGTGGATTCTTATCGGTCGGCGTGCAGGAGATCTGCTGTTGAGGTTCCGGAGGTGAGAGTGGGAAGAGGTCCGACATTGCATCGTCTGTGAGCGAAAATCCATCGCAAAGGAGCTGTCGTTCGGGACCAGTGCTGCTGCTGCTGCTGCTATCGAGGCTGGGCGAGAACATATCTGTGGAGCCAACGTTGCAGAAATCTGAGAGCTCATTCGAGCTGGGGAAGCCGAGCGAGAAGCAGTCGTTGAAGTCGAAATCCATGGATATATCACTATGCGAGGTTGGGGCATCCGGTAAATTCTGATCCATTGGATTGTAAAAGTCGGACATGGCGATCAGGGCTGGCGAAGCAGACCCACTGATTGTAGGATCGCAATATGGGTATGATTGTTCCAGATGGCCCGTGGATGACCACTGAGAAGCCGCTGGAGAGTGGCTATCTTCCCTTCGCTTCGATGGGTTGTTGTCGTTCGTGCTCGTGTAGCCTTTGGGCTTCCTGCCCCCTCGCTTCGCAATGACATACTTGCAGGCCAGTCCACGCTTCGCACATCTCGCACAAGCAGGCTTGTCTCCAGAACATTTCAGCTTTGACTGAGCACAGCTTTCACAGCTTGATCGTAGTTTCTGCTCGTCAGATGTGCTGCTTCGACCGCGTGAGGAGGTGACAGGCTTGAGATCCGCTCCGGGAGGAGCTGCCATTGGTGTAGTTGACATGGCTTTGGTCGATGATGATGATGATGGGGGGAGGGGGGGGGGGCCGAAGCGATCGATGATTGAAGATCGAGAAGTTGATCAAGAAGTGAAACAATGCAGTGTGGCAGCCTAGGTCATACTAATAGTTCTCAACAGGGCCACGTGGGAGAGAGGTCCACGATCCCATCCCGTTCATCCTCTAGCGTTGATGAAGCATTAGGCAAAGTGGACAGGCGCCGTGGTAAACTATTATAAGCCGGCGTAGCGGCGCGATCTACACCCCATGTCTTGGTTGATATATGCATTCACATCGAACTATGAATAGTCAACCACTCCACACGTTCGGCTGAGCTACCGCACTTCCAAAAAAGCGCGTGGTATTCTTGAGCTACTCTAGCGTATCTGAGCTCGACGCGTGGAGGAGTGCCGAAATGCTTAGCATCCTTTCAGCTGCTGTAGCGTGATTCACTGACGAGAAAACTTGGGGAGTACATTTTGTGCAGCACGCAAGTACGCTAGGGGTGCTTTGGAGGTTTCAGCCAACACAGCGTAAGCGGCGTGAAGTTCAGAGGCGGTGGAGTAGATCATTCCTGCATGCAGGGTCCCGAGTCGCTGAGTGTCCTACGTTGAGTATTCTGTAGTTTGTGAAGACGGCGGCATTCCTTCATGCGCCGTTCTCTTCTGACCCGCATTTGAGGTCGGAGTGATAATGCTAAGGGCCTCGGAACGATGGGTTGAACATTCTGGCAAGAGTAGCTTATATTACTGCAGTATCTGTTGGCTTATGTGCAGAATCCCTTTATAGTTCAGCGTTTTCGTTCGCCAATTGTAAGGTTTGGCGGCGTGTCTGTTTACAGCCTTCCCGCTGCAAGCCTTAAACCATTGAAACCGTCTCTGATAAAAAAGACACTTTGATGAACAACGAAGGGATGTCCAATGCATTTCCATTGTCATCTCAGAAACTCCCTTCTCACGCATTCAGAAAGTCTCGATTGCCTTTTACACATTCGCCATGATGCTTCCTTAGCATCCATTGCTAGGGGCTGTTCGTTTCAATGGTCAGCGGGGCTTTCTGGCATCTCGATCCTGCAAGCCAGGAGCGGAGGTTGGTGGAGCTTGAATGCACGCTTGCTGATCCTTCGACAAGATATACCCGCAGCAGGGAACAAGTGGCTACTCGCTCGTACAGCTTTGTTGGTGGTTGACGCAGCAAATTGAATCACTCCTTCGGTCGCCGGAAAGTATGCTTACATACACGGAAGTTCGGAGCAGGGATAGAGACAGTTAAGCTAATCTGCCGACAACCTACTGTTCGCCCGCGGTTTCGGTATGGCTATTCCAAGATGGGTTAACTGTTAGACTGTACCTAGACTACAGATTAAACAGCGCATAGCAACTATCGACTAGGAAGTAAAGTATTTAGTATATTATAATAGACTAGTCGGTAAGTCGACAGAAGAATGGGTTGCTAGATTGTAGGCAAAGAAATCACTGATCTACCGAGGTGCAATACAAGCATTGTAAGAGGAGCTGTTAATCACAGGCATGCTACATACAGAGGCAACTTTAATTAGTTAAGCAACGAAGGACAACTGAGCATGGTATCCTAGCGGGTAATCGCACAGCGGCATAGCCCGTTCCGACAACCAGGATAGGGGGCATTTCTTCTAGTTTTACAATCCACATCGCTCGATCGACGCTGGGCGGCGCTGGACTCGTCGACTCGATTATCGATGTTCTCCCCCTCAACTTCCGTTATTAGCGAACGCAGCCGCGAACATTCATTACATACATACATAGCTGTTAGTAACACCAACTGTCCCCAACAGTGGTACAGTTCCCCACAAACTCAAGCATTAGTGAATGCTTAGATGCCCTGCCGTGCTTAACCGCCCAAGCTACCATCCATCCCGTCGCTAAGCTGACTGGCGGCCTGGTGCCTGATGCAAGATTTGATAAGCGCTGCAGATCACAAACCCAACAACCTACTACGAATCGGGCTTGCTCGGAAGGGCCACAGGGCAGGATTGGAACGAATGTGCGACCGAGCTTATGTTTATCAATGCATCGTTGATGCCTTACAACACCTCAAAGCGCATACCACACTCCAAATCGAGCGATACATCGTTCTAGGCGTCGACGAAATGAAATTATCCAGAGACTGTCTGCTGAAGACATCGCCCGATCACCTATCACCACCATCTGTTCTCCCCTCTATATAGCTAGCTGTACTCTAGCAATCCTCCTCACAACCGGCCGGCTACCTGCTATCCGAGCCAGCCGACACAACCATCGCACTCCGAAAAAAAAAAGATCTACAAAAACACGAGTCAAAGCTCTCGCATGAGGTTACAACGCTTACAAAGTCTGATACAAGTGATCGACTTCACGTCGTCTCGTCGAATTCAGCTAACACGTGGATCTCACATGAGTTTGGAACTTATCGCAGTCCCTGCGCTGAAGATCGTAGCATCCTTTCTTCGACATCTCCATTATCCAGAAACGCCCCGGACGAAGGATGGGAACGTGTCGACAACGTGCTTGAACTTGCCGAGACTACAGTCGCGCGACATTTCAACGATCCCGAACGAAACGAAACGAGGGATTTTGTGCGTGGCATCCACGTGCTGGGACATTCGGCAGGAGTCTTGTTAGCCAATTATTAGCAAGTTTTGATCGCCTGCCGTTTAATGAGGCATAGATACGAGCTGAAGACGGGAGACTCGTGGTTGCCACGTGTCTGGATGGCTCTCTTGTAGAAGGAGTTAGTTCTTTGATTTATGAAATCAGATTCATTCGAATCGAATCGAATCTATTAGCAGCATCTTGCTATAATTAGCGGTAAATAGCCTTATTAACTTTAATAAATCGACTCTGATTTCTTACTAAGACCAATTAAGCAATGCTCTTCCTACTCGCTAAGGTAGGATTAAACGAATAAAGAAGTGTCTCTGCAATTACCGATTAAGTGATCGAAAATAACACCCTTTGATCTTCCAATACGTTATTTGATTCTTGCCCTCCGGTGAATGTAGTCTTGCGCAGAACGAGACTTGAGGACTTTGTAATAAATCTGCATCAAGGCCTCTAAGGTACATTGATAGATCCGCCACGAGTTGCAAGTCCTAACATCCTTCTTACACACAATTGAGCGTGCAGCAAACTCCGACCTGCTTCAAGACATGCTATATGAACAAGGGTACTGCAGGAAGTATAAAGGTTGAATCACAGTTTTTCTCTCAGCAATCAAATCGTCAAATGCTGACTCCAAAATCCATCAGGAAATTGTGACAGAGTTGTGAGAATGATCTAGAACTGCAATGAGATTCCATGATATATCATCTATCAAAAAAAAAAAAAAACGCCCCGTCCACCCTCCCAAACCCAAAAACGCTCAATACTCCACGATTCCCCCATCCCCCAAAACTCCCCTCAACCCACCCCATTCACTGTCGTATCTCTTCTGAATCTCAAAGACATGCCCCCCCCCCCCCCCCCCAAAATACATCAATAATGCTCCTCCAACCACCTCCTCATATCGCCAATCCTAGGATAATCCAAAACCAAGCTCCCACTAACCTGCACCCCGAGTTCAGATCTGAATTTTTCGGAAATCACCAGAGACAACAGACTGTCGATGCCGAGGTCTGCGAAGCTGACGTCGTCGCCGAGATCAGAGATTTCCAGGCCGCCTTCGGTGGCGATGAGGGTGAGGGCTTTGGATATGGTGCTGTTTTCGGAGTCGGTGGAGGGGGGTGCTTGTTTGGGTTGGGGAGGTGGGAGGGGTTTGCTTTCGACGCCGGAGTCGCGGCGAGAGGGATTGGCTGGGGCGGGAGTCTTGAGTGAAGAGGGTGGTTTAGGGATTGTGACCTGAGGAGTAACGGTCGCGGCGTTGCCGGCCCTGGCCTCTGTCATCGCCTTGTCGGGGGCGGAGAAGAAGCGGTTGAGTAGGATGCGTGGGTAGCTGCGGAATTGGATGCCGCCGACCATACCCATGATCTCGTCGTCTTGCATGATGTACACATCGCCTAGGTAGACAGTCGGATCATCCTTGGTAGGAATCATCCTGACGTACGACCTGTACTTGGCACCGGCAGTGAGTGGTTTGGCGAAACGCATAGATTTCCAGCCCGGCGTTACGCAGTAGTTCTTTGCAGCATCCATAGCATCGGAGCAGTTCATGACGAACCCGGCCAGATGGGCAACGGAATCGATGAAGTAAGGTGCAATGGTCCAGGTGCCGCTCTCCTTGGTGGTGAGCTCCACGTCGGCGAAAGCTTCCAGTCCGCTCATCACGACCGATTGCATGCCGCGGTACTTGTCGGCATAGTCGACGAGGTTGCTTGCGAAAAGCGTGTAGGCCATGTTGCGTGTGAAGCGGCTAGCCTTGCCTTCCGCAGCCATACGCTCCAGCGAATCGATGCGGCTGCAGATGAGATGAGACATTGACTCCCAGGAGCTGAGCCAGTCGTTCGCATCCCCGAGAATAAGAGTTGCGGTCGCGAATGGCTCGTTGTCGTCCACGTTCTGCCACGACATCATGATTTGTCCGGATGTGATGTCGGGGGTGGCAGCGGTGACACGGAACTCCTGGGGGTACTTGGTCTTGTTCTGCGCCACAAGTCCCTTGGTGACAAGAAGGTCGGTCATGTTCATTGCTGGAACCTTGTCCTTCGGCTTGATCTTGCGGTAGAGGTAGTTTCCAAGAGTGTATGCAATGTCTGCATGGATGGACTGTGAACTGTAAGCACAATTCTCACGCGTTTGGATAGACAGACTTTGACTCACCGAAGTGACCACACCGCAGCCGTTCATGCGGTGGCCGTGAGCGGCAACAAGGAGATCACCTTGCATGAGATCGCTCTTCATCACGACGACACCAGCGTTGCCCTCAACTTCAAGCGCAATGACCTGCTGCACCGTGGAAGTCTGGAGGTCGCTTCCAACAGACGGCTGGGGCTCTGCAGCCCTAGCAGCCTCCTTCTCCGCGCTGTAGAAGGTATTGCCCTTGGTCAAGCACCAATCGCCGTTGTACTGCAACCAGTAGTTCTTCTCCGTGAATGCGTATGTCGGCAGGTCGAGAAGGCGAAGGCTGCTCTCGAATGGACGGTGGAATTCGTTCCAGCTGAGCGCAACGCCGGTAAGGTGCAGAGCGGCCATGCTTGAAGACATGGTCGTCCAGTTGTCCTCGTTGCGTCGGATCGATGGAATAGCAAGCTGAGTGCTTGGAACGATCGACTTGATGAAACCGGCGCACACTGGATGGGGACCAATCTCAACCCACACGGTCTCTTCGCTGACAGCCTCAATGTCAATAGCGTTCTGCATGGCGGGCAGGAAGTTGACAGCCTCGCGGGTGGCGCGGCGGACGTAGTTTGCGTTCAGTGTCTTGCCGTCGAAGATGGTCTTGCCCAAGAGAGGCGAGATATATGGCATCTTCGGCTCCTGGAAGACAACACCGCTCTCGAGGACAGCCTCAAGGTCATCGAGGATGGGGTCAGTCTGTTCGGAGTGGAAAGCAAACGCGACATCGAGCTTGATGCATCGGTAGCCAGCTGCCTCGAGTGGTACTTGGATCTCATTCATCTGCTCCTTGGTGCCGCTCAGAACAGTGTCTGATGGACCGTTGACACAAGCAATGGTGTGTCGCTTGCCTCCTGAGCTCTCGGAAATCTGTGCCACCGAAGCACGAACCGCCATCATGGTGTGGCTGCGGATCTTGCACTTCTCCTGGAGCATCTGCGCCCGGCGACCAACCATGAAGATGGCATCGCTGGCGGTGATGACGCCGGCTACATGCATGGCAGCGTACTCGCCCAAGCTGTGGCCAATGACAACGTCAGGCTTGACTCCAAGGCTGGCCCAGTATTTAGCCAGTGCCATCTCCGTGCAGACCAACGCGAGTTGGGTGATGACTGGGCTGTGCTCGTGGTCTTGTGGGAAGGATCCGTCGAGAGCTGGAATGCATGATGGGAAGCCTTGGTTCTGAGCAATGGTGTCCAGATGGTGAATGTGCTCACGGAATGTGGGTACATCGCGGTAGAGCTCCAAGTTCATCGACTTGTGTGATGCACCCTGTCCAGTGAAGGAGAAGGCGACCTGTGGTGGGCCAGACTTGCCGACTGGCCCAATACTGTCGACCTTGCTCAGGCTCGATGTGAGCTTCTTCGTAAGCTCAGCAACGTCAGAAGTCGCCATCGCCACACGGTGAGTGTGCTGGTAGCGACGAGCAGTAGATGTGTAGGCCAAGTCAGCGAGATCAGTGGCCGGGTTTGCCTCCAGATAGGCGATCAAGCGCTCAATGTTGCCAGTCAAAGATGCCTTCGTCTTCGCAGAAACTGCAACAACGTGGCTCTGGCGAGGGTCGGCCTGTTGCTTCTCACGCACAGGGCCTTCTTCCAGAACCATGGTGGTGTTGCCTCCCGCAGCGCCAAAGTTGTTGATAGCTGCGAGACGCTTCTTGCCCGGGATCTGCGGCCATGCGGTCTGCTCAAATGCAATGTGCAGGTTGCGCTGTTTGAAGTCCTTGGGGAACTTGGGGTTGATCTCGGTCTTGATGCCGATATGCTTTGGGATAGCGTTCTTCTGAAGCATCATGAGGACCTTGATCAAAGCAGTGGTTCCTGCCACGGATTCTCCGTGTCCAACATTGGACTTTACAGCGCCAATGTGCAGAGGCTGGTCCTTGGAGCGACGTTTGGTGAGCGGTGCGTATACATCCATGATGCCGGACATTTCCTCGAAGTCTCCAGCTTGAGTGCCAGTGCCATGAAGCTCGACGTATGACACATCCAGTGGGTCTACGCCGGCTTGACGAAGCACTTGGCGGGAGAGGTAGGCCTGGTGGCCAGCATGGGGGTGAGTGATGGAAACGGCCTCGGCGGAGTGGTTAGTTCCAGCACCCAAGATCACACCCAGAATGTTGTCGTTGTCGGCCTCGGCATCTTCGAGTCTCTTGATGACCAGAGAGCCGATGCCGTCTGCTCGGCAGTAGCCATCAGCTGTAGCATCCCAGGTCTTGCAGGCGTTGTGGCCCTAAAAAGTGATAACTCTCGGTCAGCAAGGGTCTTAGAAATTCGGGGTGCTCTCCAGACATCGCTCCCTTACCTTGGACAAGAAGTGACCTTGGTTGAGTCCAGCAAACCCGTCTGGGTTGGTCAAGATGTTCATGCCGCCAGTGACGGCGGTGTCGACATCTCCGTTCCATAGTGCCCGGCAGGCAATCTGTGACCAGATGTTAGCATTTCCGAATTCCTCCCAACGAGCAACAACAACATTGATCAAAAAATCCATTCACTCACCTCGATGGCCGCCAGTCCAGATGAGCATGCGGTGTCGATGCTGTATGAAGGCCCTGCAAACTTGAAGAAGTAGTTGATGCGTCCTGGACCGAAGGCTCTGCAGCCGCCTGGAATGTAGTAAGTGCTGACCTCTTGGCCCTGGTTGACTTCTCGATAGTCATCCGCCGCCTGGCCATAGTATGTACCGATGCGCTCCAACTTAGTCGAAGCTGTGCGGTTGCCGACATAACCAGCTCGCTCGAGGGCCTCATAGGCGGTAACGAGGGCCAGACGCATCTGTGGATCCACAACTTGGGCCTCGCGAGGAGACATGTTGAAGAAGGGAGCGTCGAACAAGCCGGGCTCGTCGATGGGGCACATGTACTGGGTCATGCTCTTGTTGAGCGCCTTGCCGGTTGGATCGTAGTGTGTCTCGATATCAAATCGATCGGCTGGAATCTTCCTCGACACATCGAGGCCCTTCTCAAGGATCTCCCAGAATTTCTCGGTGGTGGTTGCACCTCCTGGAAATCTGCATGAAATTCCAGTTATGGCCAGTTTCGACTGCGCAGGACCTCGGGGAGCGGTGTCTCTGGGCTCATTCTGGAAGATCCATGGCACGAGGTTATTAGTGGACACCCTGAGCTCTGGCATGTCGCTCTTGAAGGCCTTGTCGAGGTCATTGAGAGGTATGGAGTTTCCGAAGCAGTGGAGTGTGGCTTCAGTGGTTGCAGTGCGCTTAGCACTGTCGACAATGCCGGCAATGACCTTGTCCCAGCAGATTGCTTGCCTGAGAAGTTCAGAGACGACGCACTCGAAGAGTTCGGTAGCAGTCTTGGCTGCGTATGGCTGTCCGCTGCTAGTGGAGTAGACTGGGACCACTGGCTCAAGGCCTTTCCGCCTTGCATTCAGAGAAGCGCCTCGGACGATGCTCTCGGTGTCTTGCGCACTGTAGATGTGGGGAGCGTGGCAGAGACCGCCGTAGACGGGCAGCTCGATGTAGCGTGCTTTTCGAAAGAACTCGCACTTGTTGAGAAGGGCCTTCAGCTTTTGTGGTGGAGCGCTGACTGTGACAGAAGTCCGGCTGATGGCGCTGATAAAGACTTTGCCAGTCTCGGGCACCTCACCAGCTGGCTGCATGGCATCAAGCTCTTTTTGAGCGACAGCTGGATCGACGTTGTGAACAACACAAGCCCAAGTCTCTGGCTTCTCGGATAGATCACGAGCCTCCAAGTTCTCAGAGACGCCGAAAACGTGGACACCCATGCGGAAAGCAAGACGAACGGCATCGGCACCAGCGAGTGGCAGATCGGCTTGCTCAGTCGAGAGCGAAATAGCTGTAGACGCAAGCAGACCGATACCAAGACCGGCGAGGCTGGCCTCGCTCATGTTCCGGAGCTCTTCAGGATGGCTCTCGACATATCTGGAGCACAACATTAGCGATTGCATTTTTCTCGATGTTCCAGATCTACGAACCCGATGTATGATGCTACTTGAGCAACGATGAGCAGAACGCCATCGATGGCGCCGCACAGGAGTCCTTCACGGAGCTCCTTGTTCTCGACCCAGCTAAGCAGATTGTCGAAAGGTGGAATCAATCGCTTCAGTTCTGTCGGCAGTCTGCGCACTTCATCCTTGACAGCTGCAGTGGCCTCGTTGAGGAATCGGGCGAGAAGGGGGAAGTCCCGGTGCTTGCTATGGTTGTGCAAGCCACGGTAGATGTCGTGTAGGTCGTCCTTTGGGAATTCGTTGCTGAAGTACACGAATTCCATCTTTGACGATCGGTCGCTGGCGTCTGATGTCTCGGAGGGGGTGTAAAGCGTATTGCTACCGGACCCAACGACTTGAACGAATGGCATCGATCCAGACAGCCAGCGAGTGAGATATCGAGGTAGGCGGCACGAGGCGAAGGTATGGAGATGGTCTAATCTGGTAGTATGCTGGGAGATGCTACATGAAAGGAACTGTCGTCTAGGAAAGTTGCGTGAAGGATGAATGTGGAAGCCGATGGAGATGCTTTCCTTGTCAACCGGACTCCCTGTGTGTTATACTGGATCACGGTATGTTGTGCATGATTGCGGTATGTCGGGCTAAACCTTCGCAGCCATAGAACTACAGGGCGTCTACGAAATCGGAGCATTGCGAGCAGAACGAAGCCCGAGCGCGTCGGCGTCTTGCTTCTTCACGTGAATGCCACGTGCGTCCGACAATGTGATAGCCACGCAGACGGGCGCTATGCGAACCGTGACTCTCACTCACTCGACTGCGGGACGTTGTAACGAGCGTCGCCGAAAAAAGCTCCCACGTGTGAGTGGCGCATGTGCAGGGATCGTTGCATTGCTGCGACCGTCCCATGATCGACACCGACGCCCGATTTTTTATAGCAGAGATTCGTCCCGAGCGCCCCAGAAACACCCCGACGCACCCGAGCCACCCCGCGCACCCCCGCCCCCGCCCCCGCCCCCGCCACTTTCAAGCCCGAGCATCCACGCCACAGGATGCTGCTTACTGTCGACCACCAACCTGAGGCAGAAATCGTTGCGCAGGCATCACATGTCAGCCGTGTCGACTGTCCGCAGACAATAATCCATCGTGGACCCGTCGACGTCCTCGCCCCATGCACACTGTATTGTGCTCTTTGGCCACACTCGGGCGTTTGCACACGCTGTCTCGCCATCCCTAATGCCACGCCAAACCGGCACCGCATGCCCTGACCGTGTGGGTTTCATGGGCGATGGGAAGGTGTCTACGGAATCACCCTGTCGTCGATACTGCTTTTGTGTTGGCCCCATTCGGTCCTCACTGCCGATTGAAGCGTTGCGAGAAACCCCAGTCAATCTGAACCACCACACCTTCACTCGACTGCAATGCCCCTGTCCTGTTAGCCCATGGCCTCAGTATTGACCCTCCGTCAAGGACAGTCCCCGTCCGATACTCGAAACCACTGCTCACCAGGCCTCGGACCACCGCTGGGCGGCTATTTTTGCGTACATCGCGCAGTGCAGTCCTTGCAACCTCCTGGTAGACATGTGTGTCCTCGGAGCAATTGATAGACGTTATCCTATAAAGATCGAGCGATGGGGTCACAAAGAATTGTGGGTTCATCCACTGGCGCCTCGGCTGCACTGCACCCATACTGCTACGTCGAGTCTCTTGTACATATCTTGCAAGAACCCCCTGGCAAAGAACGTGTCACTTCTGGTCTGAACCACCCTAGAATACTCTTGCTCTCTCTCACTCTTCATTGGAATCTCGATTTCATATCTCCTTATTTATTCCTTTCCGTTGAAAATGGCCGACCAGGATGGAGACAAGAGCGGCTACCGACAGATCAACAAGGCTTTGAATATCTGCGCTTTCGACGACTACCTCAAGGGACAACGAGCTCATCTACCCCAAATTCCAGCTGTCGAGCAATTGACAC
This sequence comes from Pseudocercospora fijiensis CIRAD86, assembly GCF_000340215.1. Taxonomy (NCBI): domain Eukaryota; kingdom Fungi; phylum Ascomycota; class Dothideomycetes; order Mycosphaerellales; family Mycosphaerellaceae; genus Pseudocercospora; species Pseudocercospora fijiensis. Next base: position 421,938 of record NW_006921539.1, read on the forward strand.
CGAGAGTGTTACGAGTCCTTGGACAAAATGCTGGCAAGGCAAGTTTGCTGTTGACGTCTTTTGCAGGAACACTACTGACCTTCTGCATCAGTTCACACTTCAAGGCACCAACACATTCATAGTAGGCAAGGGCCGTGACAGGATCATTGTGGACACATCCGGAGGCGAGGAGGAGTGGATCGAGCTGATACAAGAAACTTTGCTGGATCGCGGGATCAACATCACCCATGTCCTGTTAACACATTGGCACGGTGATCACACCGGTGGCGTCCCAGACCTCATCCGTCTATACCCCCACCTGAAAGACCACATCTACAAAAACGAACCCGAGCGAGACCAACAAGCCATCCAAGACGGCCAAATCTTTGCGGTCCAAGGCGCCACCATCCGCGCTCTGCACGCCCCCGGCCACTCTACCGACCACATGTGCTTCATCCTCGAAGAAGAACACGCCATGTTCACCGGCGACAACATCCTGGGCCACGGCACCAGCGCCGTCGAAGACCTCGGAACCTTCATGGCCAGCCTCCAAACCATGGCAGACCAAAACTGCAAAACCGGGTACTCCGCCCACGGCGTCACGATCGACAACCTCCCCATCAAAATCTCGGCGGAGTTGACGAAACTTTTGCGACGCGAGAAGCAGGTGCTCTCGGCTCTTGCGCAGTTCCGGAAGAGGGGGGAGAGGTGTGCGGCTTTGAGGGATATTGTGACGGAGATTTATGGGCAGGCGCTCGAGGAGGATACGAGGAGGTTGGCTTTGGAGCCTTTTATTGATGAGGTGCTTAGGAAGCTGGCGGGGGATGGGAGGGTGGCTTTTCAGAAACGGGGTGGGCTGAAGAAGTGGTATTCTTTGGAGATGGAAATGGCTGTGGACGCGAAGGCTGCACAGGTCGCTCAGGCGAGGGCGATTGCGGTATGAGTGCTTGGGTTCATGGCTTGATAGATTTTTCTGGTCATCGTTCATTATAGATTGGGATGTGCATGGCTAGATTGGGATGGGGATGGATTTGGGGTTGTCTGTCACACAATCGCCGGGGTTGTCGGCGCAGAATATTTTTCAAATGCAAAAAGTTAGAACTACAGCACTGCTCACGCACCATTGACTTGCTTCACGTATCACGGACAACATCTTTGCACTCAACTTCGCCGGGACTTGCGTTTTCTTGTGATTTCCAAATCACAATGCATTTCTCAACTGTACTCGAATATCTCTGAAGCTAGCTCGTGATAAAGATGCCATCCGAACCAATGTCAATGACTCTGAGTATGTAGCCGTGCAGACTCGGCTCCGAGAACGATGATTGGATCAAAATGCGCACAAAATGCCCGAAACGTCGTTTGCGGAACCGTCGGATGAATAAGGTCTACAGACTATGTTGGTTCCCCGAACGCCTTCCACCATTCCCAAACTCCCCGACGCTCATCACCCAACAACAGTCCTGAAAGCTGATTTGGAATCGACTCGTGGCCAAAAGATTTCTCTACTTAGAATAAACTCCGCACTCCTTGAGCACGCCACGGAAGCCCAAAATCGAGCCGAACATGGGAAACACTGAGCGGACCGTGTGCATCCACACCCATTTGACGATGAGACCTTGCACGATGTCAAGGCTGTTACCCGTGGATCGCGAGAGCTCGTGAAGAGTGTCGTTTGTGGGCTCCATGATTGTCAACGTGAACGGCACGATTGCAATAGTAGTCAGGCCGGCCTTGGCATAAGCAGACCAGTCTTGGTGGCCGACTGCTCTTTTGCTGTAGGCGATGTATGCATACAGCGATGTGGTGAGGATGGCAAGAGATGGCATGATGATGTGACCATAGTGGTAAAGAAGGGCCCATTGCTTGAGAAGCTGGTCGGCTTGGTCGTTGGTCTGCAGCACAACTGGGATCATGACTGCTGAGAGGCTCATCATGGCGCCTGGGAAAGCATACTATCAGTATGAATGTGTGCATATGGCTCCAACGACGGGTAGACGGCTTACCTGATAGGAATGCGCCCAGGGTCACCGCAGTGGCCTGCTTGCCGACCTTCGGTGTTGGCGCTCTAACTTGCGTATCTGACTTCATCTTCGATTTCATCTGATGGATGGAGAGTCTCCCTCTCATCACAAGAAACGCAAGTACTTAAAAAAGTAAAGGAAAGTCCCTAATCCCAGCAGATCGGAATCGGGAAGTCCCAGCACGTGAGAATTCACTCCCTCAGCATCGGAATCAACATATCCTAGCTTTCGGACCATTAGCACAATCCAACACAACGGTCCCCGGAACCACCCGACAGCATCTCGGGTCTTCTCAGCCTTACCTCACGATTCCGAAAAATCCAAAAATCCATCAAAACCGCATTCAATCCATGAACTTCTCACGCGGTTCAACATCCATCCTCTATTCTACCCGCCATCTCCGCCAAACCACTCCACCATGCCCCCCGCAACCGACCCAGAAATCCCAGCCGTAACCGCCCCCCAAAAAAACAAATACCTCTGCCTCACGATTCTGGGCTACAAAAAAGAAGGCATGACCGAAGAAGCCTACCGCAACCACATGCTCAACGTCTCCGCCCCAATGACGAAAGACCTCATGGTAAAATACGGAATTCGAAGATGGACAATGGTATTATATACCCTCACCTTCTCCCACCCCAATCACTCATTCATCCATCCGTACAGATCCACAACCAAACCCCCACCCGCGCCCTCATGACGCAACTCTTCGACAGCCAAATGGTGAATTTGGCGCCGTATGACTGTTTCAGTCAAGTCGTCTTCGAGTCGATTGAAGATTATAAGAAAATCAAACTGGATCCTTGGTATCGGAAATACCTGGTGGGGGATCATGAGAATTTTGCGGATACGAAGAGGAGTGAGTGAGTAGACACAGACACCGAAGATTTTTTTTTTTTTTTTTTGTGAGAGAGAGATGGATTTTTTGATTGCTGATTTTTTTTTTTGGCTTTAGGATGACGATTGGTTGGATTGAGGAGTTTGTTCGGGATGGGCAGCTTGTTGAGGGGTTTGAGGGGGAGTATGTTTAGGGAAGTGTGACTTCGTTGTAGACAGGTGTGGAATGTTTCAGGATGGAAATGTTGGGGCAATTTTCATATTTTTGGCCGGTTGATGTCCGAGATGACGCGGTCTCTAGTGTTCTTGATCATCAAAAGGAATTCGCGAAATTCAAGAATTTTCTATTACTGTTGTGCCTTTCGCAGAACTCTTTCGATGGTTTGCTCCGAAATTTGACGATTTCTGCTGTCTCTTTTCAAACACCGAAGTTCTCATCGGTGTCCAATGCGTATTTACTTGTTCAACGTTGTGCGAGTCAGCATCTCTTGCAATACATCATATGGATATCTTCACAAATCTCAGCGATGGATATGTTCGTGTGCACTCTTTAGAAAAATACCATGGTCATTCTGAGTATGATGATTCGTTACATGCACCTTGTCTATGATACTATACATCTCTGTCTAGTCTTCATTATGTCGGCCAACCCTGGCCGCACTGACGTCCAACGCCATCGCTAAATTCATCATTCTAGCTCCTGTCCCGCTTCGATATGTTCTCATTTCCGTCTTCCTTTTCCTATCTTCTGCTAGTGCTGTCGTGCATCTATCAAGATCTCCTCTGCGAAGATTTGGTCGACTCTTCGTCCAGTGATTCGGCATACGTGGGATCCTTCTCGACCTCAGCGCCGGTGCTCGTCGGGCTTCGGTCGTCCTCTTGTTGTTGCTCTGACTGCTTTTGTGTCTTTGCAGCTTCTTCTTGCTCGTTTTCCATTGCTTTTTCTTGCTGCTTCTGCTGTTCCTTCTTTACGCTTCGCCACTCCATACCCAAGCTGCCGAGAATAGTGAGGCAAGCCAGGATGAGACCCACGAGGAAAGTACGACGCAGTGCCGAGTTGTAGGCATACAGAACTGCGTTGTGCAGTCCTTGTGGCACCATCTGGAATAATCCAGTAACACCTGCGGTGTTAATCTGCTGTGGTGTAATGTCGAATCCGGCAAGGCCTGCGAGTTTCGTGGCCAACTGCTGATCAAGGACGTTCTGACCCACGGAAACGAAGATCGCACCAAATAGTGTTGTGGCGAAAAGGATGAGTGCAGTGCCGACTGGAGCCTCGTCTTTCGATAGGACGGTCTGAGCTGCGACGTTTGGTGCTTGGTAACATCCGCCCAAGCCGAACCCGTAAACGATCTGGTATCCGATCCATTGTCCGGTGGTGGTATGTGGTTGAAGCAGGAGAAAGAGACCGGCGCCAATCGCTGCAGTGACGGTACCGATGATCAAGAATGGTGTATAGTATCCAGTCTTTGTGGTGCCCACGCCAGTAAGAATGGAAGAGACCACGATGGCAATGACGAAAGGCAAGAGGTGAATACCGCTTTGAACGGCTGAGTCGCCCTTGATGGCCTGGAACCAGATGGGCAAGAAGTAGATGATAATCGTCTGATGCGCTCCGAGCAGAGCACTGACCCAGAAGCCAGTGAAGATGCTTCGTTGGCAGAAGATGTGGGGTGGCACTGTTGCGGTCTTTGGCCTCCAGACTTGGATGAAGATGAACGCGATCAATAGAACCAGGCCGAGCGTGAGGCAGAGGATGATTCGCCAGTTGCTCCAGCTGTAGGTAAATCCACCCCACTGTAGAGCAAGGCAGAGTGAGATGACACCAGGCAGAAGGGCGACCAGGCCTTCGATGTTGAGCTCCTTGACCTTGTGTTTCCAGCTGCTCTTCATGGCGCCACCACCTGGAACCTTGAGCAGGAAGAACACGGCCAGCGCGACAAGACCGCCAAAGGGCAAGTTAATGTAGAAGCTGCAAAGATTGTTAGCAAGCTTCGCGGAGAAGGAAAATCTGATACGTACCACCAGCGCCAGGACACATGGGTTGTGAACGCTCCTCCCAAAAGTGGGCCAATCACAGACGATACGCCATAGACTGCGCCGAACAGGCCTTGATATGCGGGTCGCTTGGAAAGCGGAATGGCGCATACGATAATGACCAGAACGCCTTCTTGAATGCCTCCAGCTCCGAGACCAGCGATTGCTCTGCCGACGATGAACGCGATCGAATTTGGAGCGGCACCGCATACAGCCGAGCCCACCTCGAATAGAAGGACCGCCGATAGAAAAGTGGCCTTGACGTCGAGGAAGGTGTACAGTTTTCCGAATAGCAAGATTGTAGCACAGTTCGTCAGGAGGTACGCAGTTCCATACCAGCCAACGTCGCTGTAAGCGTGGAACTCGTTCGTGATCGCCGGAGTCGCAGTCGAAATGATCAACTTGTCCAGAGCAACCAAGAACATGCCGATGAAGACACAGGTCATCAGCACAGCGAGCTTGAGACCGTGGGGGTATTGTGATTCATCGTCGCCTCGATCAAGACCTTGATTCTTTTCTGCGTCAAGCTTCGGTTGTTGTGCGTATGTTTGATCCTCTGTTGGAGCATTGTCCTTGTTGTGAAAGCCCATTGTCAAAGACGAGCTTTAGCGCAAGCGCCCTGTGTCGTTGAATTCGAATATCCAAGCAAAGACTGAAGTCGAGCACCGTTGTGCAGATCTGCCAGGCGGCAATATAAGTGTAGATAGCGTTTGTTTTCGTAGACGCAGTAGCAGACTACAGAGGATTGGTTGATGACAAAGGAAGCAGGGGAACACGAGCTGGGCAGAGCAGAACTAACGGTTATATAAGAGCTGATGACAGTGTGTCGCCCATCGTCACGGAGGGTCGTGCTGTGGGAGCACAACGTATTGGCTTTGGCCTTATTATTCTTAGCTCAGTGGGCCGGAGTGCGAGGGGTGGTGGAAGGGAGGGCATGCACGCGGAAGTCTGAGGCCTTGATGGGGCGCCACGAGGGTTTCAACGGCCGCTGGCACTGTCCGAGCGCGGACGGTCATGGTTGGCCTCAGGCACAGAGCAAAGACCAGCCAGCGCCCGGCCGTCGACGGACCCGGGGGTTTACAACCAATGATGTGAGCGCTTGCTCATTCATCCCCGGCCAGTGATTATTTACAGGAGAGGCACGTGAAAGGAACTTGGATTTAGCTTTTTGCCAAGCTTCCTGCCAAGCTTTCTCTCGCCGACCTGCACCACCAGACTCAGACTTCACGACCAGCATGTCATCGTCCAGTGCTCTGACTTTGTCCTGCTGCAGAGTGAATTCCATAGCCTCATAGATGAATTGCTGGTAGGGATCCGTTATTCACTCGCTGTTTGCACGTGTGATGACTAACCAACATCGTTGCAGCGCACGGTTGTCGCGTGTCGGTTTTGCTAGCGTGCCAAGCTTTCTCTCTTCACCTCACCTCACCCTCTGGCCTGACAACCAGCGACAGCAATGTCTTCTCAAAGACACCGAATATTCATCACTACACTTCCTGCCGCCAATTTCATATTCCATATCTCAAGAGACAAGCCACAATACCCGACGCATCGTGAAGACGCGCGAACATCCAGCTGTACATAGAATACGCGCACCGAAGACCCGTGGCATTGCAAGGGACCGCAGCAGAGATCAGTGACAAGCTACAACCTACCGGACTGTTCACTCACCTTCCCTGCTCATACGCCAGCTTGATCGACACAGGGGCTAGGATCGGAGGGAAAGGGTCCCACACTCGGCTGGCCAATCATTTTCGACCCGAAGTGGCGTATTCTTCACATGTCACGCCGACCCAGCACTGACTTGCAACCAGCCGATGCCGCTGAATTCCACGCTACCTGCTCAGTCTACGGGGCCTTGCCAAGCACAACATCGCGAGTCTGCCGGAGAACGAAGTGGCTGGTGAACGTCTTGAATGTGATCGACCCCGAGCTGAGCGTGCATACGCCACGCGAAGGCCATGCTCTCTTCGCACGTTTCGGCCCATTAGGACCTTACGCTCGCTGGACTACCCCGATCTCTGAAAATAGGTGCTGGGCATACAATGCTGCAGCGTAGGTAGGATGGTTATAATACCAGCTCTGGGGTCGATTGGACAACATCATCCACAGCAGCACAATCTCCTTCACTCACGCAGTCCACTCCTCTCCGTTCTTGAGCATTCACTATGAGTTTCCTTGCCGCTAACGCCACGGCCTCTGTGCTGTCGAGTCTGCCTACCAATGTCGCAGGCATCGATCTCAACCCAATGGACCTGCAATCGCCATGGGGAGCGTACCTCCCTGTCCTAATGGCACTTGGCTTCTTGGTCTACCTTTCCTACACTCCACGAATCAAGGGCAACATTCCAGCCTTCACACCTGAGACATATCCAATCATTGGTTCCTACAAATTCTTCACCCACAAACTGTAAGCCATACCTCATCCCTTTACGAGTTATTGCCCACTGACGTTTTCTCCAGCTCTTTCTGGAAGGCAGCACAGCGCGCATCGAAGAATGGCATGTTCAGCTTCTGGCTTGGCAAGAACCACGTTGTTGGTGTCTCTGGCGAGGCTGCTCGCAAGATGTACCTTGAGAACCCGGCCATGGACCACATCAAGGGCGTCATCCTTATTGGACACGGCCCAGACTATATTGACGGCCGCAAGACCAAGCAACACGGTATCTGGCTTCCCGTCATGGCTGGCAACAAGTCCTACGCGCAGAAGAACGTCCTCAACTGCCAGAAGACCGCTGAGCTCACCAAGCGTCTGCCAAAGGTTACCAACGACGTCCGCAAGGCTTTCGAGTCTGTTGCATCTCAAGGTTTCATCATCAACCCAGCTCGCATGTGCGCTGTCCTGACCTGGGATACTGCCACCCGTGTCTTCGCCGCCGACGAGCTCATTGATGTCCCAGAGAACCGTGCCAAGCTCCTCTACTACCTGCCAATCCTCCAGAAGACCAGCTCTTGCCATCTCCTCTCGTTCCCATGGGCATCATACTTCAGCTTGCCCTACTGGAAGCGCAAGTACGGACGTGAGGGTATGCGACGACTTGTGACTCCCATTGTCGAGGCTCGCATGAGGATCATCGACCCAGTCCGCGCAGATGACCCTCTCCAGACCTTCGTCGACAACGGTGACAGCGCCGACTACATGATCAACTTCCTCATCAGCATGATCTTCATCTCTGCCGCCAACGGCTGCGTCGTCTCCGGCGCCATGCTCTACTCCATCGCACACCACCCAGAGCTTCAGGAGAAGATCTACCAGGAAATCAAGGCCGCCGCAAACCAGTACGCCGCCGACAGCTCCGCACCACTCGTTGACCAACTCGACTCCCTCCCAGTCAAGGCTTGGGAGAACATGTCCGAGACCATTGATCTCTGCTACAAGGAGTGCATTCGCATGTGGGTCGCTTTCCCAATGGGTCGTATGAACGAGGGTACCACCGACATCAAGATCCCCGGCACCGACGAGGTTGTCCCAGCCGGTGGTCTCTGCTGTTACAACACCATCGATGTCCACTATAGCGAAAAGCTCTACCCAGAGCCACTCAAGTGGGACCCCGCGCGCTTCGGTGAGGGCCGCAAGGAGATGGAACAGGAGGCTCATGGCTGTAAGTATCCCGCACGAACTCTTCTCGAAAACTCGACATGCTAACTCTCTCAACAGTCATGGGCTGGGGTGCTGGTCGTCATCCATGCAACGGTATCCGCTGGGCCAAGATCCAGCAGAACATGATGCTTGCCTACGCTTTCGCCATGTACAAGTGGACCGGCTGCCACAAGGATGGCTCGCCAAACACCGATTTCATCCCACCCACCACCGCGCTCAACGAGCTTGCTCCTTCTCTGCCACAGAATCTTTTCCTCAAGGCCGAGCCACGAAAGTAGAATGCCACGAGTGGTGAGCGAAACAGAAGCTCGCTGGATACGTCTCAGAGAGGGAGAGAAACATATGACATGACGAATGTTTCGATTGGCGCTGCTGGGGTCGGGGTGATGGGTAGGGAGCGGTCCGGGAAATAGATCATTCGGTTTTCTTCGCTTGCAGCTTTGCTTGTTTTTTTTGTCAACCAAGCTGATGAGTGGGAAACTTGGATGGAAGTTTTTAGTAGCACTGAATGCATTTCTTGGAGTTCGTCAATTGCAAACACGGAAAATCAGCTTCATTCGACTTTCTAGGCGCGTTTGAAAGAGCTCTGATATGTGTCCTTGTCTTGAAGCTGCAAGAATTCTTTTTTTTTATTTTTATTTTTATTTATTTTATTTTTATTTATTTTATTTTTATTTATTTTTATTTATTTTTATTTATTTTTATTTTTATTTATTTTATTTTTATTTATTTTTATTTATTTTTATTTATTTTTATTTATTTTTATTTATTTTTATTTATTTTTATTTATTTATTTTTATTTATTTTTATTTATTTATTTTTATTTATTTTTATTTATTTTTATTTATTTTTATTTATTTTTATTTATTTTTATTTATTTTTATTTATTTTTATTTATTTTTATTTATTTTTATTTATTTTTATTTATTTTTATTTATTTTTATTTATTTTTATTTATTTTTATTTATTTTTATTTATTTTTATTTATTTTTATTTATTTTTATTTATTTTTATTTATTTTTATTTATTTTTATTTATTTTTATTTATTTTTATTTAGAACTTTTCAAGGCCACAGTTACATGCTATCTTTGAAGCAGCAGTTGAGAAGCAACCAACATTTGAGCTCTGCACTCCACACCGGTAGAATACAATACTCGCAACTTCCGCAGTCTCATCGCGATCTGTGTCGCCAGCATAGCAACGCCCTTTCATCGCCGAGGCCACGACACACCCTTGTGCTAATGTATGCATGAAAATGCGGAACAAGATACAATGAGCAAAACTCACAGGTCATACGCTACGCGGATCACATGGCTAGGGAGAAGACCCCGCACAGTGTTGGAGATGTGTTCTTTGCGATAGTCCCGATGGGTCAAGGCAAGTGAATAAAGAGCTTGCATTGTTGACCGATACCGAATACAGGCTCTTCAGAACATCTTGTACGGGTCAACCCTTTCCTGCGTACCACCTCCCTCCTGCTTCATTACCTTTTCCCGGCCGGAATCTAGGCGCACACAGTGATTGTGAAACCGCAATCCCGAAAGCTGCATAGAAGTGTGGCGGAGCAGAGTAAAGATACGACGACCAGATTTTCGACGTCCCGCCGATCAGGTTGACGAGTGCGGATGCTGTGGCGCGGTATGATATCGGTGTTGCCAGGTCGAAGATTGCAGAGCAGGATGTGTGAGCTGAGCGAAGCGAACAGCAGCGAAGCCTTTGAGGGAATTCCGGCATGATGATTGCGAAGATGAGGCCGATACCAACCTGGCGTTACCCTCGATCATGAAGAGCTATCTCCACCCTGCTCCTGCGCCTGTGATACCGTATGTAACGTTACCAGCAAGCTGAAGAATAGCAGCAGCGAAGAGACCGCCGAAAGCATTGCCGACTTGCTGTGCAATGTACAGGCTAGCAAGACGTTTTCCGAGGTCCTTTTTCGTGTACTTACCATGCTGAGAGGTGGTAAATTGGGCCCGGGAACAAGACAGCTTCGAGCACTCCGAGGCTTATTCTGACTGAGAAACAAGGGCATCAGCAAAACGACTCAGCCAACAAGAACTATCAAGTATACGCGAGATTCCTGGCCACCCAACAATCACGGATGTGTCGCCATACAACCAGTCAGATGTGAACGTGCGAAACTCTTCTTCAAGAAATATACCGTTCAGGGCAACATGGGAAATGGCCATGAGCGACCTCCACATCTGGTCACTTTTGCACACAAATGGCGTAATGGATACAAACACCAATGATGGTCCGGAGCATTCCACGCGTCTCCCAGCCTCCTGTGATCTCGTGTTCACCTCGCAGATCGTGCGCAAAATTCAACCACATCTCAATTGCTTTCTGCAAGACCTCGATATGGCATTAGACTTCAAGTCATCCTCTTTGCACACAAAAGAATTCCCAATGGCCTGGCAGTGCTTGCTTGCATCGAGGCTTGGAAGAGGCCATGGATATCGTGAAAATGCTCACGAAAGACACGACAAGTGCTGTCAGATGGGCACGAAAAGTATTTGAAAGAGACGGCATTTGGAACACAGGAGAATCATCATTCATTGTCTATATATATTGGATGAGGGAAGGGCCGAGGTCATTCGCAACTATGCGAAATACGGTGCCGTGTTCACCTTGACCACCGACCAAGCCTCCTCGAAAGCCTGGACGAGATCTTCTGGCAACGGACCCTTTTCCAGGTTTGAAAGATTGCTCTCAAGCTGCTCTGCACTGCTGGATCCGATCACGACTGCATCTCCCTTGTCGCCTTTCATGGCGCTGTGGTGGCTTATCCATCTGAGCGCTGCCTTCGTGGTGGTCATGCCATGCTTCTGGGCAAGCGGTCGAATGATATCGAGCGCTGCGAACGTTGGCTCATTCCAGTAGAGCTTACGGTAGAAGCCTCGGGCATTGTTTGGATCGAATCGATTTCCACCCTCATACTCTGACGTCTCACGGCCGTACCGGTCGGTCAGCATACCACCAGCGAGCGGGCTAAAGCTGTAAAAAGAAATGCCATAGTATCTCAGGCATGGGAAGAGCTCGGTCTCAATGTTGCGTTGGAGGGCGCTGTATGCTCCTTGGTAAATGTCCGGCTTTTTCCAGCCGTTGGCGTTGCAGAGCTCGCAGATTTGAGCGACCTCCCAAGCAGCATAGTTGCAGATACCGAACTTCTTGAAGTAGCCGGCTTTGTAAAGCTCGTTCACGGCTTCGAGGGTCTCGGCGTATGGAGTGTTGTGCTAAAACGAAATCAGCACCTCGTTTCTGCATATTTGGGGATAAGGAGGGTGAAGTTCACGTCTGGAGTGTGGAGGTAGAAGGTATCGACCCTCTCGGAGCCCAAGGCTTTGAGACTCTCAGACAAGCCAGGCTTGAGGGATTCTTTCTTGTGGGAGTACTCCTTGGGACCGATCTTCTTCGCTGTGAGCTTTGTGCCCACGGCGATGCCTCTCTCTTGCCACTTCAGCTGGGCAAGATGCTCTTCCGTAGAGCCAAAGCCATAAATGCGAGCTGTATCTACTTCACAATGACCGTGCTTCTGGAGTGTGTCGAGCATTGCTCCAGACACAGCTGGATCGTGCACTCGAACAAGCGGTGCACCTGCGAGATATCTCAGCCGCCATTCACAACTTTTGCCAATGTCTGTCGGGTCAAGGGATTATGGCGAACATACCTTCTCTGCCCAAGTTCATCGTGCCCAGCACGACCTTCAACGTGGACTTCGCGTGAGGAGCTTCCGAAACCTCCACCTTGGTTGCTGCCACTGTCTCAGTGATGGTTGCCATGTTGTCTTCGGATCGGATCTCAAATCAGTATGTTCGTTCTTTGACTGAATTTTCCCTCGAAGATCGAGATCTAATGAAGACGAATATGATAAAGTCCACGGGACAATAAGACGAGGATGTTCAGAAGCCTGCGGTTTGTCAAAGATTGCATTGTATGGAAGAAGTGCGGTGGGTAGTGAAGGCGTTAATCGCAATTAGCGGCGCTGTCATTAAGCTCGCATCAAATACTAACCACCCTTACTATGTTTGATGCTATTTTGGAACACCGCACAACCCTCCGTTTCACCAATCGGGCTGTTCACTACGAATCTTCCCGACCCTGGCTACACATGCAACCCCGACAACACGTCAATTCTAAATTCTTCAACATCCTTCCGACCGAAGACAATCACTGCGCATAGTTGGTTGCACGGTTGCACCTATTCGAAGTTTCTTCGATCTACACAATCATTCTAAATACCAAGAGAACCTTAGCGTCAAGGGCCGATATAGCCCAATCAGATCCTTAGACACGCTATTCACTTTCGATCAGGCCACGACCTCTTCCCTCCCGACTGTCCGAAATCTGCAATTGGCCGGCATAGAACCATCCTCTTAGCTGTGTACTTTAATCCTTCGTGACCAATCTCAAGGTCCATTGAGCGAGTGCAGACACGGCAGAAGCATCAAGATCGACCACCTAGACTCAAGCCACAATCCTCTCCTACTCGATAGAGCAATTTGTCCAACTCTTTTCAGATCGGCATTCGCATATTCCTTCCACGATGACGGCGACGTACATGAACTCAAGCGTGCCATTCATGTACGATTCGTACCCGGCAGTTGCTCCGGAACGTTTCCAAGGACAGCTCCAAGGCAAGACAGCCATCGTTACTGGCGGTTCAAGTGGAATTGGCCGAGCGGTATGCAAAGCGTTCGCTTCAGCAGGCGCCTCAGTTGCATGCATTGCTCGTCGAGAACCACGACTCAAGACACTTGTCGACGAGATCAAAGCCGAAGGTGGCAAAGCCATTCCACTGGCCGTCGACATTTCCGAAAAGGATGCTGCCAAGAAAATCGTCTCCCAGGTCGAAGCCGAACTCGGGCCCGTTGATATTCTCGTCAACGTTGCGGGCATTGCAAGACTCGGGCCCCTAGTCGATGAGCCGGAGGACCTCGACATCTGGTGGAAAGTACACGAAGTCAACGTCCGCGCCCCAGCGCTCCTCACACGAGCAGTCCTACCTAGCATGATCGAGCGGAAATCTGGAGCCGTGATTTCCGTAAGTTCTGTCGTGGCGACTTGGCCTTCACCCATTCAAACAGCATACGCGTCATCCAAAGCGGCGATCAGCAAGTTCCATGAATCTCTGGCCGCCGAGCTGGAAGGTACCGGTGTACTGTCCTTTGCGTTGAACCCAGGGAGTGTAGAGTCAGAACTTGGCGCCCCGGACGACGCCATCAATACGGCGAGCCAGCACCCTATGCTTGAGAAAATGAGGCAGATGCTGAAGTCTCCGAGGAAGAAGCAAACGGCACAATTGCCGGCAGATGTATGTGTTGCGCTTGTGTGTGATCCGAGATGTAAGGTGCTGAATGGAAGGCATGTCGAGGCTGCTCAAGATCTTTCCCCGGTTCTTGAAGAGGCTGAGAAGGAGGGAGGTGGTCGGATTGGGAAGGATAGATTGTATTTGGTCAATATCGGTATTTTGTAAGGTCGTTCGGATGAAGTTTTGGAGAGGCACAATGTCCAATAGCTTGAAAGCAATTTGTTGGCTCGATCTATAGACTCATAGATGCAATCTCTTCTACATCAACATGAGCCGATAGTGAGCCGATCTTGAACAAGAGTTGAGGAACGCATGGGATTCGGACGCCGACCGAGACACAAGTCGCTGTAAACGTAGAGTGCATATAGTGGAGGGTCGTGGTCCTCGAAACTAAGCCTGCCCCAAAGTCTACTAGGGGCAAGTATGGCAAAGCACCCATAGAAATGCTATCACTTTCAACATCAAGTCTGAAGCCACAATTCACAGCTATGAAGACAACAAGGCTATGAACAGCACAACCTACTCCTCAGAATCATCTGCGTGGCAATTCCATCAACGTGAAGCAAATCACCATAGATTTCAAAGAACGTCCTCAAATTCTCAACTACCCTTTCAACCTATCTCCCCAACACCTTCTCATCCAATGCCACCTATCCCCATTGCCATGCATTCATACAAAATTCAACCAGCCAAGATATGGCCAATCATCAAGAAACCAGCCGAAAGAAAAAATCTTCCTTCCTTTCCTCCTCCGAAGAAGTCACGAGGTAAGAGTGGCCTCGATCTCAGCCTGAGAAGTTTCACGGTTGAGAGGAGAAATGGTCTTGACACCAGCGCCGTTCTTGTAGATGACGGCAGCTGGGAGAGTGTCGACGCCGAGAGCAGACTGGAAAAAAAATGTGCGTTAGGAGATGTGGTACGTTAGGTACTTGTGGATTGATGCGAACCTTGAGGTCTGGGGTGGCGGACGCGTTGACGGCGTAGGTGTCGGTGGTAGCAGCGTGCTTTTCAGCGTACCTGGGGAGATTAGCTGCTGAGATCTGAAGCGGAAGGTGATGGGAGTTCTTTTTGACTTACTCTGCAAGACGATCGGCGTGGATGCCTTCGAAAGCGCCGTCGACGATGTTGAAGAAGACGTACTTGTCGGCAGTAGCCTTGGCAGCCTCGAGCTCGGCAGCGTTGGAGATGACCTTGTAACCCATTTTGAAAAGTGGCGAGGTTGTTTGATTAAGATGGTTGGATTGATTGATTGTTGTGAGGTGATTGTGCTGTGAATGATCTGTTCCAGGGTGGTCGTCAAGGATGTTTATTCATATGTTGTCTCAGGTCCAGTATCGGTATTGTCGACCTCAATGCAATGCAAGCCACCCTCTCGGCACGTCACGTACCTTAGGTGGTTATATAAGCTTTCGTCAGGTCGGGGGAATGGTATGGAGCTGAGGTGCAAACATCCCGAGTCACCCCAAATCGGACCGAAACATCGGAATTCAACATGGATAGAATATGACTAGGGAGCGATTTCCACGTGGTAGTTCAGTGTGCAACGGACGGTCGTAAAAGTGTCACTGCTTCACAACTTACTTCACCAGAATTCCGAAATGTCACCCATGGCGATCGAACCAGCAGGCGATCCTGAGCACGGCGCTTTCGATCGCAGTAAGTCTCGTCAAGATGCCATTTCTCACCTGTTCTGACGCGATGCAGATGACAATGCCGATGCTGTGGTCAGATCGATCAATGAGACACATGTCACTTACAAGCGCTTGGGCAAGACTGGACTTCGTGTTTCTGTTCCGATACTGGGATGCATGAGTCTTGGTGACAAGCACTGGGTGCCATGGGCTCTAGAGGAAGACAAGGCCCTGCCGTTGCTCAAAGGCGCTTTCGACCTCGGGTTGAATTGCTGGGATACAGCTAATGTCTACTCCAACGGCAAAAGTGAGGAGATCATCGGCAAAGCAATCAAGACTTACCAGCTGCCGCGGCATAAGCTGGTCCTGTTGAGCAAATGTGGCGGCTACGTTGGGGAGGCTCCAAATGTCAAAGGCGACAGATACGAGAACGCCATCTCCAGATCCAAGGACTATGTCAACCAGGGCGGTCTGTCCAGATCTGCCATATTCGAGCAGGTTGAGGCCAGTCTAAGGAGGCTGGATACAACGTATCTGGATGTGCTTCAAATCCACCGCTTCGATCCAAATACACCGATAGAAGAGACCATGAAGGCGCTGCATGACCTGGTGAGCATTGGAAAGGTTCGGTACCTGGGTGCCTGCTCGATGTACACCTATCAATTCGCTCAGATGCAATTTGTTGCAGAGAAGAACGGATGGACCAAGTTTGTGAGCATGCAGAATCACTACAGCCTTTTGTACCGTGAAGAAGAGCGGGACATGATCAGGTTCTGTAATGAGACCGGAGTTGGCCTCATCCCGTGGGCACCGCTCGCTAGCGGTATGCTTACACGACCAGCTACGCAAAAGGTGCCAGAGGGTGATCGAGCGATCATCAACAGAGTGCAGGAAGTGGCCGAGAAACGGGGCTGGAGGATGTCGTATGTGGCCCTGTCGTGGATCAATAAGCGGGTGAGCGCGCCGGTGATCGATTTTGACAGAATCGATCGGATAGAGGAAGCACTTGCGACTAAAGATAAGGAGCTCACGGCGGAGGAGGAGAAGTACGTCGAAGAGTTGTACAAGGCGAAGGATGTGGAGGGCATTCCCAGCCAGCGTTAGTCCTTTGATAGTCGTCCTCAATTCTCATCTCGATAGCGTTTCATGCAAAGGGAATACAGTCGGCACTTTCCATCATTCGTTCTCAGGCTGAGATCCGAGGACGTGGCTTGACAGTAGACAGGCGAAAGCCGAGTTGCTTCATCATGCGCAGTGACAGAGTACCGGTTCGTTCATGGACCAGCTGATCTCCAGTGTATGCCCAGGGGTAAGATGCCGATACTTTCATAGCGGAAGCCATGCTATGAGCACGATTCTCGGGACAGAGTCATGAAAGTCAGGCTGAGTAATGAGCGCGTGAGGAGGACGGCGTCTCTGAGTCGCAAACTGAGGCACACGACCGCTTTCCTTCTTCGAGTGTCGGAGAATAGGCTGACCAATGGCTGAAGACCAGATTCCGCCCAAAATAGCAGCCGTAGTTTTCGAACAGCGACTTGACTGGTATCGGCCTATTTCGGCGCGTTCACGCGCCGCCAGGTCTCCGTCTCTGAGCAGTCTTGGCGCCGGTCAGGGGGAGCTGTTTATTGCCAGTCATGTGTCTTGGTGGACACGGGGCGAAATGCATCATCGACGCGAGAGCATGCTGGTTGTCTCTAGGACCCCGTTCGGTGCTGCTATGATGCCCGGACGACTCTCATAAAGTAGCAGCAAGACGTGTGAGTGAATGTTTCGTTCAAAACCCCGATCCTTGTCCTGTTAGTCATCTTCATCAAAATCCCCATCGAATCTTGATTGCCTCATGCGCCAAGAATGCAACAAGGGGGCGAAGATGTCGACGTCTACCTCGACAAAAGACAAGAGGAGAAGAGACAAGCCCACATTGAGCTGCACATTTTGTAGAGCTCGCAAGTGAGTAAAGTGTTGATCGAAGGCGTACGTGACGCTGACCCCGATACAGGCTCCGATGTGACCGCCAAAGTCCTTGCAGTGCATGTGTGCGAAGAGACAAGCCTTCTGACTGCAATTATACGTCGACAGAGCAAGAGCGTCGAGATGCAGTCGACTACAGGCCGGCCCATGCACGAGGTCCTCATAACCGGCAGAGAGTTGCTCGACTTGAGAAAATGGTCACCGAGATGAGAGATATGATGCAACACTCTGTCAATAATCCCAGACCAGAACCTACACAGACTCCCGCAAACAACGTCCCTCCAATACCACAGGCTCCTCTTGGACCAGTCGATTTCCATGCAAGCGAGGCTCCGAATATGGGCAGCCTGAGTACCGACGACAGCAATCCGATCTACGTCGGTAATACTCATTGGAGCACGATTCTGGATGATCTGCAGCAACTCAAAGACGACTTACCAGATGAACTTTCGAACAGCAGTGGGAGCCCGGAGCCCTCGCAATCAGACACAGGCACACAACCAGAGCCGACAGCGGCAGCAGCAAGAATCTCACTTCTTAACACTGGACCATGTTTGCCCAGACATCAAATATTAGCCATGATCCCACCTCGGAAAGTCGTTGATCGACTGATTTCCCAGTTCTTCAATTCGTTTGATTTAGCGTCTTGTAAGCATTGCGCCGCTCCGCAACAGTGAACGTCTGTCCCACTAACCTTCTTCCTCTGCAGTCATACTTTCACGAAGCAATTTTCTCTCCGAGGTGAGTCCCCAGTTTCGCTTTCTGGGACGGCGGCTGATATTCGCCGCAGTACTCCAACTTCTGGAACAATCCTGCTGCAGCACCCATCATGTGGGCCGGTCTTCTCTTCAGCATGATGACCATGTCTGCCCTGCTCCAGCAGCAGGAAGGCGGTGCGAATAGCTCCACGCCAGATTTGACTCCCGACATGCTGGAGACATATCGGACATTGACCATTCACTGCCTGGTCGCCGGCGACTACCTGAACCCCACTCGATACACAATCGAAACACTCATGATCCACTTTGCCGTCGACCAAAACATCAACGGCGACGTCTGGATTGGGAATTACCTCCTCTTAGGACTGATCATCCGCATAGCATTCCGCATCGGACTACATCGAGATCCCCGACATTGGCCAACCCTTCGACCGCTGCAGGCAGAAATGAGAAGGCGAATCTGGACGAGTCTCTACCATATGGACTTCTTCACGAGCACTCAGGTCGGCTTGCCACGCTTGATCAAGGATTCATTATGCGACACAAAGCCACCCGCCCATCTGTTCGAAAACGACCTCACCTTTCAACATGACCAGGTGCCGCCCGAACGACCGTGGACGTCTCACACACCGCTGCTTGGTCTCATCCAGCGAGACGCCATCGTCAAAGTAGCGTCAGAGATATACGACGCGACGGAGGCCGCACATACATCACCCTCAGCCATGCTAACCCTCGACGCCAAACTCCAAAGAACCATCGCCGCGATGCCCACCTGGCTGCGCCACCGACCCCTCGAACTCTGCATCGGCGAAAACCCCAGCGCAATCCTCAACCGCATCTTCCTCGACATCCTCATCCAAAAAGCCACCTACCTCCTCCACCGCCGAAGTTTCCTCCAAAACCCCTCCGCCCCCAACTCCACCACCCTCTGCATAAACGCCGCCCTGGCAATCCTCCACCACCAACGCACCCTCAGCGAAGAAATCGAACCGGGAGGCCTCTGGCACCACCTCCGCTGGAAACTCTCCACCCCCTTAACCCACGAATTCCTGCAAGCAACCACGATGCTCTGTTTCGCGCTGCGAAAGCTCGACACCGACAGCGACAGCGACAAAACTCCCGCCCTGCAAATCTCCCAAACCCTCTCGAGCGCGAAAAGCGTATTTGAGAAATCCGCGCATCGATCGCACGAAGCGAGGCGGGCGACGAAAGCGATCGCGACGGTTCTGAAGCAGGATCTTCTGGTTGATCAGATGACTCCTCCTTCTTCCGATGCGTTTTTTGAGGGGATTTCGGCGTTGGAGTATCTGGGGAATTTCGATTATGGACAGCAGAAGAATATGTGGTTGCTTGATGATGACGATACTTCTGGGGTTTTGGGATTTGGATATGGATATGAGTGGTGAGGAGCTTTTTGAGGGGGTGGGGATTGAACATGTTGGTTGATTGGAATGGGGAAAAAAATGAAAAGTCGGATAGGGATTTATTTGTTGGGGGAGGGGGGGGGGGGCTTGGTATGTATATTACCTGCTTTTTGAAAAAAAAAATTTAGAAAGAATCTTTAGAAAGAAAGAGGTCAAGAATCGCAGTCGGAAGATAGAAATTCAAAGGTATCCGAATGTTAACCCACCGATAATGGCAAGTTTCGAGAAGAGAGAATACATACCTCTACAATTGAAAAACAACAGAAGCTTTCAGCACGAACTAGAAAGAAAGAAATGAGACTACACCGTAATCACGACTCATCACTCACTTCCAATAGCAAGCTCATAGTTATGCGTAGCGTAGCGTAGGTATATATCACATCATGCAATACCCCTTTTGCACCGCGGAGCACATCCATCCATCCATCCCACCAGCCAGCCAGCCCTTTCCCATCCGCAGGTCTTGCTTGGTATCGTTCATCATCATCTATCCCTTCTTCAAATTTCCCAACCCATCCCCATTCCCATTCGCACCCGCCATACTCATACCCTTAATCCTCTTGGCCAAAACCCCCTGATCCACCACACTCCCTCCAAGTCGCTTATCAGGTCTCGCTTTAAGCTCATGCAAGATGGCAATCAAAGATTTCCAACCTAGAAGCGCAGAAAGAAAGAGATTAGTCCAGTGTGTCCCACAACAAGATTCCTAGCGCTCTGCGAATGCGAAGAATGTGATACAAAAAAAAGTGTGTGCTTTTTTTGTGCAATAATTCTACATCTGCAGGATCGTTTCAAGAGTAGCCCAACCTGGAGTATGCATGAGAGTAGCGCCGAGCTGGGCGTCTTTTTGGATTGCAGTTTTGCAGAGGAGGTTGAGTTCGTTCTGGAAGAGGAGGACATGTTAGTGAAATTATATGGAGCGGGCGGGGATGATAGTGGTACTCACATCACTGAGCACGCCGAGTCCGGCGATGTAGCACAGGGCATGGAAGTCTGATACGGCAAGGACACCTGTCGTGCTGTCTAGCGAGACCTTGCTTGCGCCGGCTCTGAGGTGTTTCTGTAGATCTCTAGTCTCTTGTGCCTGGCCAAGAAGTTCACGATTCTCGACCGTGAAGTCGTTCTTGGCAAAGAGAGGATTTGGCTCGTTCGGGAAGCCGTGAGTGAGGGTGACGAACAAATACTCCACCGGGAATGAGGGCTTCGCATTCTCCTGGACGTTGGCACCGTACTCGTTGATTCTCCGGTAGAAGACTTCTGGGATGTATTTCTTCTGTCCGAGCTGCTCGGCTTCTTCCTCGTCCTGGACGAGCATGACACTCGGGTCTGCAGAAGGCTCGACAATTTCCGCACGCACCATCTCTACGGCGGCGTTGGAAGCCTGGTATGCTGCAATTCCGATCTGGCCTTCAGAGTCCCCAGAAATCACACAAGTCACGAAATTACTGCCAAACTGGCCGGTCTCACTCCATTTTGAGGGCCGAGGGTACTTGGCCTGGTACCGGGATGCAAAGCAGACCTCAAGCGAAGACAGGAAATACGAGTCGACGTGGCGCTTGCAGATGGCAGCACCTTCTTCCGGGTTCTCGGGGCTGATCAGGTCAGTAAAGACGACGCCGAGGCGTTGCATGCCAGTAAGTTCGGCGACCTTGTCTATTTGCGCCTCCTTCTCCCACTCAGTCATGGTGACGCCATCGACCTCATCGCCTTGCGGTGGCTCGTAGATTGCTTCGACGACAGCCTTCGTACCAAGCGGGACCTGGTCGTATGCCTCGTATCTGCCGTATAGGAATCCTATACGCTGAACGCCACTCTTGCGCCAGAAGTCGATAAATCTATTGACAATATCAAACGATTGGAACTCCACGTGGTCGACCATGCGGTATTCTTGCGGCTGTAACGAGATTGCAGATGGCTGGCATTTTGTGCATATCTCGGCAGGGAATGGTCTGTGGCCGGAAGGGCAGTTCGGGTTGACGCGGTAGTATGGTTCGGTCAAAGGCGGCATGTACGAGCTTCCAGAATCGTACTTGTTCTTGCCGTGGTTGATTTTTCGCAGATATGCATGAAAAGACATGTGCTTGATCTTGTGCTCCTCAAGATAGCCCTTATCGTAGGGCTCAAGCGGCTGGCAGTAGTCGCACATGCCCTTGGGACCATGTCTGCACATCTTCTCGTCCTTCTTCCGCCTAATCTTGCCATCCTGCTTATCTAATCGATCGTCAAGCTCTGATTGCTTGACGGTCTCCCAAGGATTCTTGATAAGTGTTGGAGCTTTATTGATAGCAACACTGGACTGGAGCTCATTCTGGTTGACCTCGTTCCCGTTGAGCTTGTTGGCCGCAGCGCTGTGTCCGTTGGCGGTAGGTGCATCTTCCAGCTTGTAGTCAAGGAAGACCTGAGTGCCGTGTGCAAGGCCTAGTCTACCAAAGCTCACGCCCTTCAACGACTCGATCGGTCTGGAATCTGCGCCGTGTGGTCGTGGGGAAATGGTGACAGTGGAAGGTATCACATTCTTCGGCAATTTTTCGAGGACCTGAGGAAGGACAGTAGGTATTTCGGCGTTTGAATCGATGGTGAGGCGGAACTGGCCCTCACGGCTTTGGAACCGCAGTATCATGGTCGGGGCGGTGGTGAGTGGGTGGGGCGGAAGGGTGGTGGAAGGGTGGTGGAAATGTTCGAGCGAACGTCGAAATCGAGAGGCGGTATGAGGAAATTCGTTACCGTATCGTGTGTGCCAGCGCCATACAGATACAGAATGTATGGAAGGTAGGAGGAGGTGGTGGTGGTGGTGGAGAAGGAGGAGGTTTTTGATGGATGTCGAAGTGATTGCTGTGGTGCAGGCAGCAAATGATTATGAAGCTGTCTGCTGGCCTAGATCGAACCTCGCGAAGTGAAGGTGAGCTGTTGCAAGCAAGCGAACGCGATGCGATGACGAACCTTCTGGCTCGGCCCGTCGATCCGGCGCAGGGCACGGCCTGTGACTTCCGCGATCTGAACACCTAAGACAAAAAGAGCTCGCTTCCAACAATAAACCCAAGCTCAAAGAACACCTACCCACGACTTCCACCACGCTCCTTAACCACTCATACCGAATTCGGGGCAACGTCAGAACTACGCATAACTCCCACAACATCCCCCTCCAAACCGAACAAATCCATAAAACCAAAGACCCGCTCCCTTCGCGCCTTCGCGCCAACAATAACCATGGCCGAAAACACCACCTTCAACTCCACCTTCAACAACAGCACAAACAGCACAAACTCCAGCTGGCAATCCACCACCCCCCGAACCTGGACGGACTTCTGGCTCGGCCTCCTGTGGCCAATCCTCTACATAACCATCCTAGTCGGCTCCCTCTCGACCTTCTCCTCCCTCTACCGCAAACGCAAAACCGCCAAAGCCGCACGCCTAGAATCCTGGTTCCCACCGCACCGCCAACGCGACATATACTTAAGCCTGCTGCATTTAGAACCTCCCGAAGAAGAAAAACCGGGCGAGGAGAAGAAGAAGACGTTGAGTCGGGTTCCGGACAATGTGTTGAAAGCGGCGCTTCTGAAACGAGCGGTGGAGGATATTCAGAGGATTGTGCAACTCCGGAGTTCGAAGGCGGCACTGCAGACGCTGATGCAGAGGGGGAGTATCGGGGAGGATTTGTGGCAGAGGTTTTTGAGGGCGGAGAGGGAGATGGAGGAGGAGGTGAAGGATGTGGTGAATGAGGTGAGGAACAAGAAAAAAAAAATTCTAGCCGTGAACATTGTTGTGGTGGCGGAGATACTGACGTGATCTGATAGGCTAATGCTTTCGCCCCTCAATGGGGCCAAGTCATCTTCCAATCCGCGAACGAAATCAATCAGAATCGATTGATGAAGGAACGGATTGCGGAATTGCAGGCTACGACGGAAGCGGAGAAGGCGTGGTGGGATGAGAAGAGATCTAAGACTTCGGCGAGCTTTTTGAAGGAACTTGATGAGGCTGCTGCACAGAAGGTTGGTGCTGGTGCTGCGAAAGGGAAACACGGTAGTAGTGATGAGGATACTGTACTTGTAGAATCCGGAGGACCGGGAAGTACACAAGGGAGTATGAAGGGGCAGAAGAAGGGTGGGAAGAAATAGATGATTTCCAGATCATGACGATTTGGGTTTGGAAGGATGGGATGGGTGGCTCAGGAGTCGAACGCTATTTGCATACTAGCATAGCATGTGGTTGGTCTCAGCACCAGAGTATCTGTGACGTGTAGATCAACGATGGCAGTGAGCATTTCTCCTCCTGGTATCATGAATCTTTGAACCTCATCAACAGCTATCTATATTCAAGGCACTCATATGAGCATGATTCAACCTGAAGATAAATCCAAAAAGCACTTACTACAGCCATCCAGTCGTCTGAGATTTTAGGACGATTCTGCGAGTCCAAGCCTCCCTCCATACCATTAGTTACAAGGACATCAGATACGAAAAAAGGCGCAGGTCTATAGTTCGTTCGGGTTTCATGTTCAGTGTCGATGAAAACGCAAAGCAAAACAGGAATAAATAGGAAGTTATATATAATCCCTTCACTTACTCACGTACAACTACAAGACTATTCTCATTCATACTAATAATCCACATCTCACGCCTTCGCCTTTCACTTTCGCTCGCTAACTTACTTATTCGTCTCAAGTCCCTCCTCCCAAATGCCAATGCCAATGCCAAAAAAAAAACTTTTTTTTTTCTTCTTCTTCGTCCATCATCATCATAAATCATAAATCATAAACCCCCCAACAAAAAAAAACTTTTCCCATGCCACCACCCACCCACCTACTACTAACGCACCCCAAAAACCCTCGTATACCTCAACCTCTGGCGTCAAAGCACAACCCACCCCCTCTCCACCGCGCGCAAATACTCCTCCTCATCAACAGCATCCCAATTCACCCCATCCTCCTCCTTCCCATAAACACCCGTCGTCCCATACGGACCTTTCGTACTGACAACCTTCCCCCGAGGCCACTGTCCCCGACTCCGAATTTCCGCCAACACGAAATCGCCATGGACGAGAGATTTCTCGGGTTCGAAGATACAGCCGGCGAAGAAGATTTCGATGCGGAGAGCGTGGCCGAGACGGGTGCGGGAGTGGATGAGGGAGCGGGCGGACGAGAAGAGTTCTCGAAGGTGTGTGGCGCGGGAGTGAGGGGTGGGGGAGGAGGAGCAGAGGTCTGTGGCTCGGACTTGGAGTTCGCCTTGCCAGTGGACTTCGGGGGAGGCGAAGAGGTGGGAGCAGAGGTACGGGACGGAGATGGAGAGGTCGCGCATTTTGGGGAGGGAGGTGAGGAGGGTGCAGATGTGGGCGTTGCTGGGGAGGTGGCCGGGGTAAGGGTGGTAGAAGCCGTCGTCGGAGCGGGGGGAGTGTTCGAGGACTTGGAGGGTGGAGTGAGAGGCTTTGACGAGGGCGAGCATGCCTGCGACGGAGATTGTAGAGAGGTTGGTGATGTCGAGGACTTGGAGGTTTGTAGCGGTGTGCGCGATGAGGTGGAGGTCGTCGTCGCAGATTGGTTTGTGGAGGGTGTTGCCGAAGATTTTGAGGCGCTTGAGGGCGCTGAAGTCGACGCGTGGGTCGTGTAGTGCGTTGGGGGAATTTTCTTTTTCGAGTGCTTCGGCTTGGTCCTTGGGTAGGCACACGGCTTGGAGCTCGAGAGAGTGGAGGGCGCTGCCAGTGCCGGTGTTGACGTTGAGCAGGTCGATCCAGTGCTCGGCGGTGCTGCGACGGAGCACCGTCCACGGCACGCTTAAGAATTGAAGCTCGTGGCATTCCGAGACGATGGAGAGGATGAGTTTATCGGTGTCGGCAGTGTAGAAGCCATTAAACCACAGGCGTCGGACGTGTCTGGTCAAGTGTGGCATGTGGCGAAAGATGGCGTCGGTGGTCTTGAGGGTGCCGAATGGGTCGCGATAGACGGCGAAGCCAGAATGGTTGTCGATGAGCTCGTAAATGCTGTACTTTCGCCGGCCTCGCGATACGGGCAGCTCGGCCCATCTCTCGCTGCCTCGCCATCGTCGCTCAAAGACATGCTCCAGGTTGTAGGAGAGCGCCCATTCGTGCCATGTCGAGCAGACTTGGCGGATCGAGGCGGTGGCGTCCCATCTCAGAGACTCGGCAGTGACGGGACCACGCACATATTTGGAAAGCTTGACCTTCTGCAGAGGAAGAGGTGCTTGGGAGAGTCCGTAGGTGTATCGCTCGCCCTCGGCCTGGTTGGCCTTGGTGGCCAGCAGCAAGATTTCCGAGAGAATTTCGTGCGGCAAGTCGTTGATCGGCATGCTTGTTGCCCTGGGCAGACACTAGCGCGGATGGCAGTGAGGTGAGGTGAAGGCTTAGGTCACAAAGAAGGGATGTGAGTGGGCGCAGATAAGAAGGAGAGTTGCTTCTTTGTGCGAAGCGTACCTTGTGAGGCGATTGCTCATATATTACGATCAGTCGGCGCCCGCGCACTACTACTGAGCCCCCTACCGTCCAATGCAAACACGCAAAGCCTTGCTAAGCGTCCAGAGAATTCTTTCCGCATCTCATCTGGGGAAGTTGCGGAGAAAGGGCACATCGACATGGCTTGGCAGGCCACCAGTGGCATTTCGTGAGTCAAAGGAATTGCCCTCATTCCCCAGCGCAAGGGCGCAGCGTACCACGTGCGCCCGACTCTCGTCGTTTCGTGAGGGTAACAGAATCCAGAAAATACGTAATCGCCCTGTGAATGCGTCGAAGCGGAGCGGGTCACGAGGTGCGACAAACATCAGCTGGCCCCGTGCGACACGCGACACCTCGCTCGCTACCCACTACGCATGCATCTCGGAGTCGCGAGGAACGCCATCATCACCGTATGAATGCGACAGCGGCGACGGCGACGGCAATACACCGAAGTGTTGCTATGGAGGACACTGTGTGCGCGGCAGTCGATACCGGAACCCCGGGCCGAAAACTCTGTTTTGTCGTCATTGTCGGACCAGAATTTGACCCGATGCAAGCCGAACAACAAGCGACACCCTCACTACCAAGAATTAAGAATTTCTGCAAGAAACATCTCCGCGGCTTACACAAAACCAAACCCACAAGTTTCCGTATACCCTTCACAGCAGTCGAGTCCAGAGCTCTTCACGACTACATGTACGGAGTACGTACCGTACCGATGGCTGTGTCGGGAAGTTGCCGAAGTGGGAGTCCGAGTGACTTGACACATCAATCTGCATCTCCTCTGACATATCACTCCGCGCTACGCACCAATGCATACCCCATGGGTAGTGAACGCCACGCCGCTACTGTGCCCTACCGCCCGGCAATGGCACGCGTGCAAGACGAATGACCGCTCGCACACAAACACCCGGACTGGACTGTCAACAACAATGCATCAAACAAAGCCGGCCCTGCGATTGTGCCGGCGAACGTGATCACTCGACAGAAGGACATGACATGTGATCTCGTGAGATGAGATGAGGCGCGCCACCATAGATACCGTCTCATCTTCGCACTGCCACATGGCATCGTGGTATGCAAATGCAAGCGATCTCGCCAGCGCACACCGCTTTCTAATCACCCTTCGCTGACTACTTCTTGCGAAGCTGAGTCTCTGGCGCACACTTGTCAAACCACACTGCACTGCCATCCTCCCCACGTTCTTCTCTGCTCTGCCATCGAGTGACGTTCAGCCAAGCTTGACACCTGCCTCAACCTCACTGGTCGTCTTGCGCAACGCTGTGCATTGAGTTGACATGGGGGCACGGGAGAGGTCGGAGTGTGCTATTCGGTGTATGTAATGCAGTGCTTGAGCAAGTGCAGCAATGAGCACCCGTCGAAATGGAAAATCCACGGCTTTCTTCGCGCGCACCGGCGGCGAGATGGAGGGGAGAATCTAGTGCTCGCAGAAGCTGAACTGCTCTTCGTGATAGCGCTTGTCGACGTCCTGCACGAAAACCTTACGCTCAGCCATCAGCTCAAGTCGGAGGGCTTTCGCGTCTTCCATACTGAGTAGATCCTGCTCAGCGTCGACTACCCGCTCGGCAAGCTCGGGCGGAAGATTTTGCACCCGATCCAGGTCGTGGACCATGGCACGCCACCAATTCTTCTGCTGAGGAGGCACATGGGCCGTGGATGGGATGCGGAGGTACGGATCGACCAGGAAGAGAGCGAGGATCTTGCGATGACCTGCCTTGGACTTGTCGGCGAGCTCAAAGGGCTCGACCTTGTGCTGCAAGACGTTCGGGAAGGCGATCATTCGACCTTCCTTGGTGTTGACCTTGCCCAGTGTCTGAATGGCTGGGCCGTTCTGCTCGATTCCATAGAGACGCAAGATGTGCTCATAGTCGTCTTGTTCATACTCAGTGTCCCCTGTCAAAGTATCCACGCAGACAAACTCGCGAAACGAAAGGTGGCTCTCAGTGATGTTGTCGGTGTCGTAATAGTAAATCGCACTCGCACAGATATGTTCGTTGAGCTGACCTTCGATGTGCCATCCACCCCCGCTGTAAGCTGGCTTGTCCGGTGTCAGATGAATGTTAGCCAGCTTCACGATGACTTGGAGGCCTCGGTCAGCGAAGTCCTTGCGCAGATTGACGACCGTCTCCTTCTCTGGATCGTCGCGCATGCGAGCGGAATAGCTGCCCGGCTCTGGCAAGTTGGTCAGAACTCGATGCTCACGTTGCCAGGTGTTGTTGAGCTCATCGATCTCGTCTTCATCGAGTTCGTCTTCGTTCTCCGCTGGCGGGCGCTCGCCAACCGGCTCCTCGTAACCGACCTTATCGATGTTGAGGCGTGGGGCCCGCTTATACAAGCTGTCGCCGGAAAGCGTCGCGTCCCACATTGGAACAGTCTTAGCGATGATGCGCTCCAGGGTCTCATAGAGAGGCTGATGAAACTTGGGGTGCAGATTGTTGATGTAACTCGTGATCTTGACGTTCTCATTTTCGCCGAATGAGATTTCGCATGGCAGCCACTGGAACCGCGATGAGTAGAAGTGCTGTTCGCCAGATCGCCAGGTTGAAAGACCTAGTAGTGAAGAAGGTTAGAATACGTCATAAGATGCGGAACTGGCACCAGAGCCTTCGACACGCATCCCGTATGGGATGTGATACCAACGGCGGGTGTCTCGACTTACCAGCGAAACGCTCAACGTGGAGATGCTTCTTCTCCGGGACTGGAACAACGATGCCCTGGCCAATGTACTTCTCGCAGCCCTCGAGCGGGACCATGCCCTCGGACAAAGCTTGAGAGCGTCCATAAATGAGCGGGTACAAGGACGGATGAAGTAGATCGAGCACCTTCTCGTCCGAGTCTGGATGCCAGTCTTTCTGGTCCGTGGGCAAGTCTTCGAGGGATGCCGCTGATGATTTGAGCTCTGTCTTGAGCTCGTCGGAAATGCAGACATCAGACTTGTAGACCGTTCGCTCA
This sequence comes from Pseudocercospora fijiensis CIRAD86, assembly GCF_000340215.1. Classification (NCBI taxonomy): domain Eukaryota; kingdom Fungi; phylum Ascomycota; class Dothideomycetes; order Mycosphaerellales; family Mycosphaerellaceae; genus Pseudocercospora; species Pseudocercospora fijiensis. The sequence continues at coordinate 450,887 of NW_006921539.1, forward strand.
GCATCAATGGCCGGCACAAAGCCATGCCGCTCGAATTGCTTTGCGTAATCTCGAAGCTCCCCAAGGCAGTAGTCGAACATTTGTTGAGTCACAGCCTGCTCTGGCTTAGAAGTCTTCTCGATTTCAGCGCATTCAGCACGCCACTTGCTGACAATGTTTTCATCGTTGATCTTGCGATTCCAGTCCGGCTTGTCAGTGAGCTTGTCCATAAGGGCGATCATGTTCCGCTCCTTCAGCATAAGCGGCTGGCCACTGTGATCGGAGATGGCGTTCGAGAATCCAGAGCGCTTAAGATGGGACCAGGCACTGTTGTCGTCTGAGATGGCATTGACTGGCTTGCCGAAGCCGTGCAGACCACGGCCTGATGCGCTGGTTGCAGGCTCTGCCATGATGCCGCTCTTGCGCCGCTCCCATGGACACGAGATGCGTAGAAGCGGCGGAGAATGTTGAGCTTAGAAGGTCAGCCATGCAAAGCCTGCTCGTCTCTCACGGCCCCGAAAGGACAATAAAAGAAGCAGTAATGAAACACAGGAGCACTGAAGGAAATTCTCAGTAGACCTCGATGTATCACTTACGAAAGACCGCACTCGAAGCTCGATGGTTGTGCTGTCGATGTTCGAGTTCTGGATGCGATTTTCTGCGCGAAGATATCGAATCGAGGTGGAGGTGGAAGTTCAGGCACAGGTCGAGCTTCGAAAGGGTCGTGGCCTGAACGTAGTCTATGACAAACCTAGGTGATCGGGTGATCGAGTAATCGAGTAATCGAGTAATCGGGTGTTTGACAGGGGTATAGCGTTGCAGGTTTTTCCTATCTAGCGGTTCTGAGTAACTAAGCCTTCCTATCCTATATTACAATAACTGTATTTGCCTATAGTATACAATTTACTATACTATACCTAATTTAGCGCATTGCGTTACCTCCGGCGCCTTCGCCCGATATCGTAATGCTTAGCAGCATAGCGGCGGTAGTTTTCGCTATAGCACTATACGATAGGTGCTATAACGAAATACTATACTATTCTATTCTTCTATCTTCTTTTTCTTCTTTATAATAGATACGGTACGCTACCGTATTCGCCGCGAGTCGAACCGTCGAGGTGTCGAGGTATCCGATAGACGCGTTTTGCTATAGTACGTCCCGCGTTGTGCGATAGTAAAATGCTATATCCTTCTTCTATTTTCTTCGTTAAAGGAGGCTACGAAGAATAGGGGCAGATGCCGGTATTTACCTATAGCACGTATCGTGCCGTGCTATAGTAAAATACTAGATTAGTACTATACTCGACGAAGGACCTTACCCCCTCTTTAAGGTATACCTACGAGGCGTACTTGCTAACGGTACCTATAGACCTTAACTCCGAGCCTCTCTATACTACTAAGCTAAGACATATAAGCGAATTATATACAAGCGAATTCAAACATTAAAACTGCATGAACCCGCTATTAAAGCGCGAGAAGAGAGTACGAGCCGGTTAGTTATATAGTAAGACGCACTACGGCTATAACGCTAATAACCCTCTTATACTATCGGACCTTTATACGCTAATAGCCCCCTTATACTATCGGACCTTTACGTCTACCGAAAGAATCTGCAGCACTCGCTAATAGCCCCCTTATACTATCGGACCTTTACGTCTACCGAAAGAATCTATAGCACTCGCTAATAGCCCTCTTATACTATCGGAGCTTTACGTCTACCGAAAGAATCTACAGTACTCGCTAATAGCCCTCTTATACTATCGGAGCTTTACGTCTACCGAAAGAATCTATAGCACTCGCTAGTAGACTACGCTGCCGAAAATCGCCTAACTGCGTAGAGCTTCTTTAACACCCGCAGAAACGGAAGGCGCACCTACGAGGCGTTCTTACTAACAAAGAAGACCGGACGGATGCCGCTATTTGCCTATAGCACCGTCTAGTAGGTACTATAGGCAATTTTCTCTATTTATCTATTTATCGACTTAAAGCGCTAACCGTAGCGCGGCCTTTAGCAATAATACGATTAAGTAAAATCCGAGATCTTGTCTATTTATCGAACTAAAGCGCTAATAGCAGCGCGGCCTTTAGCGATAATTAAGCAATATCCGAGAACTAGAAATCCGAGCGAGATGCCGCTATTTGCCTATAGTACGGAAGATTAGGTGCTATAGGTAAGCAAATACATTTATCTATTTCTTTATTAATTCATCTACTTAAAGAAGTAGCATTAACGTAGAGTGCTAGTATCTAGTAGCAATTTGTTTATCTCGTCGTATAGCTAGCGGTTAGCTGCGATTCTAGAAATTGCCTACGCAATAACGGATAGAGGTTCGCCTTCCTTCGAGAACTACTATAGGTTTTACAGCATCTCGCTTTAGCAATATAGGTATACTAGCCTTTACTAGTATTAGCTTAGTAAAACAACTATTATTCCTTCCTAGAGAAACCTATACGAACAGCGCCTACGGATGTATACTAGCTAGAGATTATATCGTCTATTATAGACCTTAGCTAGTATATAGGGTTACGTTACTAATGCCGTTCGGATGCTTGCCTTACCTAACCTAGCGCTTATAGCTATATAGTAAACCGGGCCCTATCGACTTAATAGCAGTATAGTCTCGCTCGGCGATTATTAAGCAACACCGAGAACGACAAGGCCGAGCGAAACTAGCTGCTATCGACTTAAAGCGTCGATTATTAAGCAATACCCGAGAACTACGAGGCTAAGCGAGACTAGCTAAGCGAGACTAGCTAAGCGAGACTAGCTAAGCGAGACTAGCTAAGCGAGACTAGCTAAGCGAGACTAGCTAAGCGAGACTAGCTAAGCGAGACTAGCTAAGCGAGACTAGCTAAGCGAGACTAGCTAAGCGAGACTAGCTAAGCGAGACTAGCTAAGCGAGACTAGCTAAGCGAGACTAGCCGCTATCGGCTTAAAGCGTCGATTATTAAGCAACTCCTAAGAACTATAAAGCTAAGCGAGGCTAGCTACTCGAGGCTAGCTAAGCGAGACTAGCTACTATCGGCTTAAAGCGTCGATTATTAAGCAATACCGGAGAACTGCAAAGCTAAGCGAGGCTAGCTACTCGTCTTTGCATATAGTACGTAGTATACCGTGCTATAGGCAAAGGCGGACAGTTCTGCCTTTGCTCGTTATCGTGTTAAGTACTTTTACTAGCGTAATTTAGTAGAAAGTAGCTTAATCGACTTAACTTAAGGAAAGGGCGAAAAGCAAGGCTAAAAAATAACAAAGTACTAATATTAGAAGACAGAGAAGAGAGTTTATTTGTAGTAGCAGCGCTGCTATGCCCGAAGGCTACTACTAAGAGTAAAAAAAGCAACAAAAAAACATAGCCTATTATGCCCGAAGGCTAGTAAATAGAAGAAAAAAAAAACAAACAGAGTAGACTAGCTGCAGCAACGAACGCTAAACCCTAAACACTACAAACTCCTAGTAAGCATCGTGCGACTTACTGCTATATTTCAGGTCTTACTACGCGAAAAAACAACTCAATCCTTACAAGTCCGGTTAATACGGCGGCACTAACTATACCGACTAGAGATAGGGGTACCTAGCTACTAGGCAGCTGCTACGCTATACCGGCGATACTCGTTTACGAACCGAGTGTCGCTAGTAATCTAAGAGCGACGGGTGTAGCGGCGGCAGGCAGGGCAGCGAGGCTTACTAAACCTACGAGCCGGGTCCTAAATCTAGCCGGCGTAGTGCTAGTTTACTAACTTGCCCGAAGGGCTACGCGCGACCTCTGCCTACTATTCCTATATACGACAATTAGCTATTCGTTTACTAATTAACAGACAAGAAGCATACCGTAGGATCTACCTCTACTAAAGTGCCTAGTATCGGTATAATATATTAAATGCCCTACCTAGTAGGGCGGCCGCGGCGGCGCGGAGTAGTAGCGATAGGCTTATCGTTATCGTTATCTTTATCGTTATCGTTATCTTTATCGTTATCGTTATCGTCGTCGTCGTCTCTACGCTATTCTTAGTATACTGCTTAACAACTCGACAAGACTGCTAGATAGACCTACGGCTCCTTAGCGGGATTATACTACTACTACTACTTATCGTTATCGTTGTCGCTATATATATGTTAGTATATTGTCTCCTAGATTTACGCTTACAGTGCTACTAGACTTATATTGCTAGCATAAAGCTAATGCTATTGTCGTCGTCGTCGTTATTATCGTCGTCGTCGTCGTTACTATTAAGAAGCGGTTAGTAAATAGCGTATCGATACGAAAGAGCAAAGAGATTAGCTTAAAGAGATTAGCTTAAAGAGATTAGCTTAAAGAGATTAGCTTAAAGAGACTAACTTACGCTTACTGCTGCTACTACGCTACTACTACTACTACTCGCCGGCTATATAAGAGTAAGCTTGCTATATAGATCGACTAAATAAGACTAAGGATATAAGAACATACCGTTAGTTACGGACAAAGGCCCGCTCGGAGCGCCGCATAGCGCGCTCTATGTTAAGATTCTAAAAACTAAAACTGTGTTAATCTATGTCGCTCGAAGGCTCGAAGGCTCGATCGAGAGTATATACGTTCGAGTAGCCGGCGACCGAACACGTTGCTAACTAAGGCGAGGGCTAAGACTAGGCGCGACCTACGCGCGCGGGCCGCTATTCTATAAGTATATTAGTATCTTGCCTTTACTAAACAGAAACACAAACTAAATATACGACCTAGTTTATCGCGAACCGAGTAGGACTAAAAAATGGTACTATCTTTGTTACTTCCTATACCGTTAACGTAGATCTTGTATTTGAGGTAATATTATAGAAGAGGGTAAGAGGGTATACGGGATGCTTAGAGAAGGAAAGGAAGAAGAAAGGAAAAGAGACCGAAGATATATCGTTGTTCGGGCTATGTAAGATCTAGGACTAAAGAACTGCTCGATAATAGACAATAGTAATAAAGTAGGGCGCTAGTAGGGCGGAAGTGAAGTTAGGACGGTAAAGTCCTCTTCTTAAGTAATCCCGTACCGTCGAAGTAACGTATAATAACCTATAGTACCTAATTTTAGGTACTACAGGTTATTATACGTCGGCGGCTAGTATAAAGTTCACTCTACTAAAGAAGTAAAGCGGGACGGATCCTTTGCTTCCCGATTAGGCAGTAGCGGCAAGTATAGGATTAAAGTTAACGCCTACCCTAGAAGTAATGCCTATTTTTAACTAGGTATGCTATAGCAAATTCAACTATTAGCAAAGCCGATTCGATAGTCGATTCGATGCATACATTAGCAAGCTAATTCGATGCCTACATTATAGGGCTACACTTTGTAACTAAGCTTATTAGAAGCTTATTTTACAGAGGCGGCGAGGGTTTCGCTACGGCTCGTAGATCGCGTACTATAGCTAAATACAAACGACGCTTCTCGAATTAAGGGTGAATTTACGGATAGACAACTTTTCAGCCTTTATGTCGTTCTAATCCTCGTATCTAATCCTCGTACCCCCTTAGCAATCGAGAAGCCTTTATATCGTTTCTAATCCTCGTATCCCTTTAGTAATCGACAGACCCTTCGTATGCTACTAACTATAGTAATTATTTGGTTTAGTTCTAGCGTCAAATACCTACTTTCCTATACTAAGGGTAGGTATCAACTAGCTCTTGCTTCTAGAAGCGGTATATAATAGTAGAAATGCACTGCTAGCATAACTTTAATCGTTATATGCCGTATAACTTTAATCGTTATATACCTTGTAACTTTAATCGTTATATGCCGTATAACTTCAATCGTTATATACCGTATAACTTCAATCGTTATATACCGTATAACTTCGTCTATTAACTGCGTACGTTTTCTAGGCGATTAGGTAGGAGCTCGGTTACGGCATATATTAACTTTAGTTAACGGCAATCCTTCTCCCCTTCTTTAACAACAATTATTAATTACTAGACACTATACAACACTCGAGCTACTTCGACAAAATGTCTAACAACACATAGCAGAACTAGGGCTAGTAGAACTAGGGCTAGCAGAACTAGGGCTAGCAGAACTAGGGCTAGTAGAACTAGGGCGGAGCGCTATTATTACTAGCCTATTTCGATACGGACTTAGGTCTAGTTCGTAGCACTTAGGGAATAGTAAGTGCCTATAGTCGTCGATTCGTCCGTACGAACACTAATATTTGAAGGGTATTATTGTCGGTATAGTTTAGAACGGCGTAGGTAGAGCGTTCCTAGGTATACTCTATTTTGCTACGAGGCAGTACGATCTGCCGAACAATAGTAGCCCTACGACTATATTATAGTTAGTCGTATAGACGCTAGCAGCGGCGAATAGACAAGGCAGTACTACCTTTGCGTATTAGTTTAACTCTAGAGAAGCAGGCATTTAGGGCCTTCCGAATTAGACGAGGCAAGTTTCTTTTACGCTGTTTAGACGTTATCACGACCTTAACGAAGAGCACTAGCGTACGTTAATAACCCGCGACTCGCATACTCTGTTCCCGAATAGTTACCCTCGGGTCCCTACGCGGTAGGGATATTAGTATAACGATAATAGTCCGAATAGCGCCAACCGTACAAGTCTGTAGCCGGTATACGAGCCTGCGTTCCTAGTATAGTACGCGCGAGTATACGGGCCTCTAATGTAGCTAGCACTGCCGACCTTTAGATAAGCAAACCGACGGCAACAATGAGAGCTAACTCAAGCCGGAGATATTATAGGCGGGAAGGGCAGGGAGCCTTAGAAATTAATAGACAAGAGTGTTAAAGTAGTAATATTATAGGAGGGCATCTGAAAAGCGTTCCGCGTTATAGCCGATAGCTAGGCCTCTCCGCCTTTAAGCGAGAAGTTAATGCGTTAGAATCGAGTTATAAGAAGGCACCTAAAAAGCGTTCCGCGTTGTAACCGATAGCTAGGCCTCTCCGCCTTTAAGCGAGAAGTTAATGCGTTAGAATTGAGTTTATAGACTCGTAAAGGTTGATCCCCTACTTCCTAGCGACTAGTAGAGAACCTGAATTGAGCTATAGGCTCTAGTATTACTACTAAGATTAATATTAGCATATCTACTACGTTAGAAATTGCCTTATTCCGAGTAGTAATCGTTATATTAGCTATAGTTAGGCAGTCTATAAGCGGCATGTAATGCTTGCTATAGCAGTAACTCATTTATGCTTGTTAGTTATACTTGCTACGTAGACAAGCACGTCCTCGTAGGCAACGGTAGCAAACTTTCAGTCGAAGAGTAGTACTTATCGCGGCTCGATCTCCCTATTTAGTAAGACACCCTACGAGACGTTAGAAACGCACACTAATAACTTAGCTTCTACACTAAGCACTAAGCATTAAGTATTGAGACTAAGCCCGAGCCGAATTCTAAGCCCAATTGCCTAGCACTAAACCTAGTCGCTATAATAAGCTCGTAGAACGATAGTAAGAAGGCTTCGAAGAAGCTAGCGCCGCTTAACCTATAGTAGCAGCCTTCCTTTACTAAGCGGGTATAGCGTATAGACGAGGAAATGTAGCGGCAAGTTAACTAGTAGTAGGTACAGCCGACGAGTGCTAGGTCTCAATTAATAGCTTAGGTAGCAATCGAGCGAGAGGCTGCTAGCGTAGTACGAGAGAAGTTTAAGGCAACTTAGGGACATTATCTAGGACAGACACCTCTACTAATGTCGCCTAGGTCTATAGGGGGCAAGAAGGACAATAAGAAGGGCTAATTATCGAGCATTGAACAGCTCTTAGCTTCTAACTTCTAGTTTTAATAGGGTGAATAGCTTCTAGTTTCGATAGTTTAAATAGCTTCTAGTTTTGATAGTTTGAATAGCTTCTAGTTTTAGTAGCGTTAATAGCTTCTAGTTTTAATAGGGCGAATAGCTTAAACAGATGATTTGCAGCCGCCGGCACTTAATTGAGTTAGTCGGATTTCGCTACTATTCTCGTCGAGAATAGTAATAGGCTGCCGGATAGACAGATGCCGACATTTGCCTATAGCATACACTATTCTATACTATAGGCAAATACATTCATTTATTCATTTATTAGTTTATCGATTTAATAGTAGTACGGCTTCTAGCGATTATTAAGCAATACCCGAGAGCTATAACGTAGTTGTTCCTTTATCGACCTAAAGCGTTAATAGTAGCGCGGATATCAACAATAATTACGCAATACCCGAGAACTACAAAGCCTAGTAAGAAGGGTCGGATGCCGGCATTTGTTAGTAGCATACACTTTTCTATGCTATAGGCAAACTAACACATTCAATCTTCTATAACTTAAAGGCAGTCGTCGATCTCCTTAACGATTTCCTTTATAACAAGTAGCTGCCTATTATATACGGCGATCGCAACTAGCGTTAGTACTACTACTACCGTAATAGTATAAGAGGGCTATTAGCGTTATAGCCGTAGTACGTCTTACCGTAATAGTATGAGAGGGCTATTAGCATAAGAGGGCTATTAGTATAGCTATTAGTATAAGAGGGCTATTAGCGTTGTAGCTGTAGTACGTCTTGCTAGTTTCTACTACCGCCGATGGTATAGGAGGGCTATTAGTATAGCTATTAGTATAAGAGGGCTACTAGGATGAGAGGGCTATTAGCGTTGTAGCCGTAGTACGTCTTACCGTAATAGTATAAGAGGGCTATTAGCATAAGAGGGCTATTGGTATAGCCATTGGCATAAGAGGGCTATTAGCGTTGTAGCTGTAGTATATCTCGCTAGTTTCTACTACCGCCGATAGTATAGGAGGGCTATTAGCATTGCTATTAGCATTAGAGGGCTATTAGCGTTGTAGCCGTAGTACGTCTCGCTAGTTTCTACTACCGCCGATAGTATAAGAGGGCTATTAGCGTTGTAGCCGTAGTACGTCTTGCTAGTTTCGCTGTATAGCTAGCTGTCTCGTCCTTACTCTAGGTACAGCTAATTTTTTTTTAGCCGACTTAGTACAATTTTTATAACTTTATATATATGTTCCTTTTTTTTCTTCTTTTATATGCGTAAGCTTTAGCTACTTGCCTAAAGGGGAAAGTCTACCTCTTTTGTCTCTATGTTATATATATCTTCTTCTATAGCGGCTATTGCTACCTCGCGAGCAGCTATCTTCTAATACACTACTGCGAGCGGCTATTGCTACCTCGCGAGCAGCTATCTTCTTCTATAGCGGCTATTGCTATACTACTACGAGCGGCTATTGCTACCTCGCGAGCAGCTATCTTCTTCTATAGCGGCTATTGCTATACTACTATAAGCGGCTATTGCTACCTCGCGAGCAGCTATCTTTTTCTATAGCGGCTATTGCTACCTCGCGAGCAGCTATCTTCTTCTATAGCGGCTATTGCTACCTCGCGAGCAGCTATCTTCTTCTATAGCGGCTATTACTACACTGCGAGCAGCTATCTTCTAATACACTACTAGCGGCTATTGCCTTCTAGCGCTTAGGAGTCCGATTCTAGATATAACTAGGTTTCTGTTTTGCCGATTCTCTACCCTCCTTTATTTACCTGTTTATCTACCGGATTAACATTTTTTCCGGTAAGTAAAGTAATTCAGAAATCGACAGATTCTTATAGATGTGTAGGTTTGAGACGGTTAGGCCTTATTTATTTTTCTATAGATTAGTTAAGCCGTCGTTTAATTGCTAGTTAAAGAGGTATATAGTCTATCTAGCCTCTCTAGTTTCTATTCCTACGGGTGCCCTACTTCTACGCTTCTGCTTCTAGTAATATTTGCGCTCCTTAAATTAAGGAGCGTAAATATTACTATATACCCCGCATTCTATATAGGTTTGGACTTAGAATGCACTTGCTAGCTATTACGTTATAGCAACGTCTACGAAGGTGAATATACATAGGGCTAGTGCACTATCTGCTTCGAGAACGAGATTACGACGGCCTTCTACGACGAAGATAAAGCTAGAGAGGGCCGTAAGACTAGTTAGTTTGTTCTTCGCGGCACCGTACGGTTACCGAAGAAGACAAGGGCTAGTGCACTATCTGCTTCGAGAACGAGATTACGACGGCCTTCTACGACGAAGGTAAGGAAGAGAAAGGGCACGATTAGAATACAGGTCGTAGATAGTCTATTTTATAATATTTAATCGACGTATTTAGAGGCGGCGACCTTAGCTAGGCGGTAGCGAGCACACTTGCTATTGCCCTAGCTGCTATTAAGCCTCTTGCCCTCCTTACTATATATACGACAAGTATAGCCTAAGCGCTTGCAACGCTTGTACGTAGGTATACGATTCTCCCTAGCACTAGTCTCCTCGATATGTCTAATATACGACAATAACTTGTTTAGAGTCGGCGTATTCGAGTCCTATTGCTTCGCACTAACGCTATAATAAACTCCTAAAGCCTAAGGGCGGTAGAGCTTAATACGATTACCCTTCGGACCCTTCTTCTTCGGTATTTAAGCTAGTGCTAGTACTAGAGCTAGAGCTAGAGTGTTACGGTTACTCGCGACAGATCGTTAGGTAACTTCTTATTACGTATAAGCCGAGGCTTCTTTAGAGAGGCTAATATAAGCGGGAGGCAGAGATAGAATAATTAGTACAAAGGTAATTCCAATTAGTAAGTAGGTAACATAAGTTAAACGCCTCGAGCTATAAGGGCATTCCGGCGTTCCTAAATACAAAGGAGATATCTTGTCTATAGTCGTAAGCGACGCGAGCGACGCTGTCGCTCTCGACCGCTCCTATCGCTCCTAGTAAGATAGAGCGACAGCTTAGCCTACTAGTCTTAGCGTCGCTCTAAGATTATATAAGGACTCTAACTAATTAGATCCGTAACACTATCCCCCTCCTTAAGCGGGATAGTCCCTTATTCCGGAACTTTCTAATTCCAACTTCTTTGCTATACTAAAGTTATTAAAGGACTTGTCTTCTCGTTAGCGTAAGGAAAATATCGCAAATAATATCCTTGCCGACTGCCTCGAAATGCCGATCCGCTACTTTTATTGCGAATAGGCCGATAAATCCTACAAAGTCGATCTCCGTTCCGGCCGCTGCTCCGAGTGCGCCCTATACGGCTAGTCCTATAATATGCAAGTTACTCGTATAGAGTATAAAAAAATCCGGAAGGCGCGCCTAAAGATAGCTAAAGATCTCGAAGCGGCCGAAGAGGAGGAAGACCTCCTTACGCGGAAGCTTTTCGAGTATCGCGTAAAGGTCCGTCGCTTACGCAAGTCGCTACGTATAAAGGAAGATCGGGAGGTATAAGCTCTTAAGGTAGAGGAAGCCTCTATTTAATAGGCGGAGGAGCTCGAAAGAGAGCTAGGCTCTTCGCCTATAGAGCCGATAATATTCTCGTTGCCTACTAACGAGCCGTTTCCCCTAGATAGCCGATTATAGATATCGCCTTATAACTAGAGTCGTCTAGATAGGACGTCCTAGCCTACCTCTGAAATTCCTAGTAGGAGTGCCGAGAGTCTAGTATCTTAAAGGTATGTATTTTCAATGTTTCCTATCTATTTTATCTTCTAGCTAGTTAGTCTAGTAGTATAATTCTTAGCTATAAAAGACATAGTTGCTAGGTACGCTATTAGAGTCCCCGCTCCTCGAGCTATACTACCCTAGGTCGTTAAGAACTCTAAGGCGCTATAATCGATAGGGTCTAAGAGGTCGTAGGTTCAATTCCTATACTAGTTATTTCTTTTTTTGTCCGGTTTTGATATTTTTTGATTATCTACTAACAGTTCTGCAGGTTTTCTTTTAGTTCCTAGGTGTTTTCTAAATGTAGGTATCCTTTCCATTTAATAAGGTATTTCTAACCTTGCTAATCTAGGATTTCCTCGACTTCAAACTCGTTTTCTTCCTTAGGTTAGAAGTGAAATGTTTCTTAATACGGTGTTTCGGCGTCTGTAGGTTCTAGTATAGAGATATAGAATACTGGGTAGATTTTCGCGTCGTCCGGTAGTTTAAGTCGGTAATTAACTGGTCCTTTAGGCTCATCAATTAGAAATAGCCCGACTTTAACGTAGTCTAGTTTCTTAGTCGATCTCCGGGTTTTTAGATTCTTTGTTAGGAGGTAGACCTTATCCCCCTTTTTTAGCTAAGGTACTATTTTTCGTTTAGTATTATATAGTCCCGTAATCTTTTCTTAAGACTCGGCAATTGCCCTTTGCAATTCTTTATATACCTGCTTTAAGTCTTCTAAAGCGACTATCGCTTTATCCGCGTATAGATACTATAAATACTGTTCCCCGAACAGCTGCGGATGTTTCCTAAAATTAGCGAAGAATGGTGTCTCTTTCGTAGTCTTAGATTGTTAGTTGTTTAGTGCAAGTTGTGCTATAGGCAATAGCGATGCCTAATTGTTTTGTACGTAATTAACGTAGTGCCGTAAGTATACCTCTAAGGCCTAATTCTTAACTTCCGTTTAGCCGTCTATCTATAGATAGTATACCGTTAATAGCTTGTGCTTAATTCCAAGCGTCGCTGTAAGCGTCTTCTAGTAGTTTGACGTAAAGAGCTTATCTCTGTCCGTAATATAGGTCTTTGGAAATCCGTAGTATCGTACAAGTCTATCTAGTACGAGGTATCCGAGTTGCTCTACCGTACTTGCTTCGTTAGTAGGAATGAAGTATGCGTATTTCGTAAGCCTATCGACTATAATAAGTATTATATCGTAGCTATGTCCTATAACCGGATCCTTAGACTTCGGTAGTTTCGTAATAAAGTCTATTATAACTTCGTCCTATAGTTTATCTAGTAGCGTCCTAAATTGGATATGTCTATATCTAGCGTGTCTATTAGCCTTGTTACGCTAACATTGTAGACATTTCTTAATATATTCTAGAACTCGTTGTCGTATGTGTAGGAATCCGAAGCTTCGCTTAACTAGTTCTATTGTTTTTGAAACTCTAGGGTGTCCATTTTCTAGTCCGTCGTAGTATTGTCGTATATACTCCGTAACTCGTTCCTTAGGTACTTAGTATTTCCTATATTCGATTGGAAACTGTTCTTCTATATCCTAAAGAACTCGTATAATGTAGTTGAATTCTTTTGTATTAGCACTAAGGCTTCCGTCTTAGTTTACTTTTAATATCTACTACTATACTAGTTCGTAACCCTCTATATAGTCGCTACGGCGGCTTAGTGCGTCGGCTCGTCCGTTCTCGCGTCCTAGGGTATAGCGGATTTCGAACTTATACTGTCCTAGTAGCTCCGACTAGCGGGCCTGTCTTCGGGTTAGTACTTTAGTCGTAGTGAAGTAAGTTAGATTCTTATAATTAGAAAGAATCGTAAGACTTAGTGCTCCTTCCGCGTATACTCGCTAGTATTGTAGTAATGCAACTATTGTAAGTAGCTCCTTATTATAGATGTCGTAGTTCTATTCCGCGGGTAATATCTTTCTCGAGTAATAGGCTACCGGGTGTCGTTTCCCGTTATGCTCCTGTATAAGGTATGCTCCTATAGCCCTATCCGACGCGTCTGTTTCTATCTAGACCGCCTTACTCCTATCGAATAATCGTAGCGTTAGCGTAGAAACGCATTGCTTCTTTAGCTGCCTAAACGCTTCGTCTTCCTTCGTGCTCTAGTTCTATTACTTGTCTTTCTTTATAAGCTCCGTAAGGGGTGCCGCTGTTTTAAAGTAGCCCTCGATAAATTTTCTATTATAGTTAGCTAATCCTAGGAATAATTGTACGTCTTTAACGCATATAGGCGTTAGCTATTCCTGTATTGACTTGGTTTTTTCTAGATCGATCCTGATTCCTATAGTGCTAATAATAAATCCTAGGAATTTGACTTCCTTCTTATAGAATTCGCATTTCTTAGGTACAGTCTTAAATCCTACTTAAGTAAATCGTTTAAAGACGTCCTGTACTATTCGTATATAGTCCGCGAGAGCTCCTTTAGTATAGACTAAGATATCGTCTATATATGCGATAACGCATATATCTAGAAGGTCTCGGAGGACTTCGTTTATAAGGTCTTAATATAACGCTAGGGCATTTGTAAGTCCTATAGGTATAACTAAGAATTCGTAAAGCCTATATCTTATTCGGAATGCTGTTATCTATTCGTATCTAGCTGCTATACGTATTGCGTAAAACGCATCGCGTAGGTCAATCTTCGTATACTAGTCTAATCTAGTTAATCGGTCTTGCATTTCTTCGATATTCGGTAGTAGGTACCGATTCTTAATTATAATGTCGTTAAGTCGTCTAAAATCGACTACTAGCCGTCCTTCGTCTAATCCGGCTTTCGGAACGAACATTACTAGTAAGGCTACCGAGGATATCGACTTCCGTATCTAGCCTTTTTCTAATTTCTCTCTTAGCTACTTGTCTAGGGTTTTGAGCTCTTTCTTAGACATTGCGTATAAGGGTCCCTATAGAGGCTCTTTCCTAGGCTGTAAGTGTATCTTATAATCCTATAGTTAGTGTTTAGGTAAGGCTGCCTTGCCTCTCTCCTCTTTAAAGAGTCGCTTCTACTTAGTATACTCTTTAGGAATGTTTAGGTCCGAGATTCTAGTTTTATTCTTCGATAGCGTATAACTTCTATCCTTCCCGTAATTATTATTATAACCCTCCTAACCTAACGGTAGTGTCGATCCGGGTTGAATACGGTTCTCCGTAATTCCTGTCGACGCAAACGTCTTACGAATCGCCCTGCGTTTATTAATCTTATCTGCCTGCGAACGCTGCCGCTATATAGGTTGAATGCCGATTATATAGTCGCATTCCTTAAATATAAGTACTCCTTTTCTCTAGTCTACGACTAGGTTATACTTTCTTAACTAAGGTATGCCTAATACAATGTTATAACTAGCTATGTTAGTAATATCTAAGACAATCTCCTCGTAGTGCTATTAGATAGCTAGTAGTAACGGTATCGTTTCTCGTTCTATACTAGGTAGCGGTGACCTATCTACTACTATAAGTTTATACGCTCCTTCTCTTCTACTTCGGGTTGCGATCCCTCGGCTTTTAACGAATAATTCGGAGGCAAAGTTCCCGCTCGCTCCGGAATCTATTAATACACTCGTCGGGTGCCCGTTAACGATAACTTTTGTACGGAAGACTACTATTAATGCTTGAGCGCTTTCGGTATTAAGGAACTCTCTTAGAACGCTCTAATCTAGAGAGTTGGTCCGTTTCCCGACTGATTAGTAGCCTAACGTTGTTCTAACTAGTTACGGATCCGTAGTCCTGCCGTTCGTGCTTCTTCGGTATATAATTTTTCCTCGAGGGTATCGTTGTATATATCTTATCCCTACGCTGCTATAGCCTTTCGGTATTGCTAATTTAATCGCTAGACCGTCTAACGTATATCTTAAGTAATAATCGTCCTTTCGTCGGGTAGGACGTATCCGTAGGGCGTAATTATACTTCCTATCGGTACTCGCTCCGTAATAAAGTTATAGTACGCATAGTCTATAGGTATCCGGGGGTAATTCTAGAATTTTGCCCGTAAGCTTATCTAGAAATAATTAAATTAGATAGGGTCGACCTTCCGTTATCCGTTAACCTTTAGAAACATTTCCTCGTATTTGCGTACTAGATATAAGGCGATTGTTCGCGCTACTATAGGTACATCTATTGTAAACGTAAGGATCGTATCGTCGTTAATCCCGAATTCGTCTTTACTTTCTTTATTCGTAGTTTCTTCCTCGGTATCTAGACTTCCTTCTAAATCTTCTTGCTATTCCTCCTCTTACTAAGGGGATTCCGGTACTTCTAGGATAGCTCCTAACTCCTCCCCGGGAGGGAATAAAGCTTCCGGATCTCGGTTTTCTTTATCGTCGGCATCTAAGCAAGATTCATTAATCGTTTCTTCTTCTAACTAGGATTTCGCATCTTCTCGTACGAGTCGCCTAATCTAAGGGAAGAATCCTGCTTCTACTTTAGTAGAATAATGAATTTAGCATTAGTCGTCGTAACAGAATCTCTAGTAAAGGGCTCTATATACGGGTTCTTGTCGTCGTGCTATTATATAGATTTGTCGTAGCTCCTTCTTTACGACCTCTACGTAGGTCCTCGGCGCGTTATTAATAGAGTATAGCTCTACTACTATTCGGTAGCCTTCTCTGCCCGAGTCCTTTCGTTATATTATATTAAACTGTTCGCGTCGCACTATATTCTTGCCGCGGCAGTTCCGTACTATATAGCCTTCCTTACTATACGCATAGCAAGTTAATCTTCCTGCTTTCTTAGGCGAACTCTTGCCTTTTCTTCCTTTAATTGCTCAACCCTTCTAGGTAGCGTCTAGCTCTATTAGTTACGTACCGTAGTAGTTGTTCCCCTTTAGTTTATCGTAGGTACTATAGTTTCGTCTATTATCGTATCTAGGAGTATAACTAGCTTTTCTAGAAGTCTTAGAATCGTAACGTCGTTCTAAAGCTCGTTCGTAGAGCCTATCGTCGAGATCGATCGTAACCTTAACTAATGTTCCTATATTATCTATTTTTCTACCGTCGCGTATAAGCTCGTCTTTAACGTTATCCTTAAGACCTCGCCGATACATTGTTATAAGAGCTTCGTCGTCCTAATCCGTAAGTTAGGCGTATTCCTAAAATTTGGCGGCGTAATCGGTATATAACCCCTTCTAAGTTAAATGTTAGATAACCCTAACTGCGGTAGCAACTTCGTTAGAAGATCCAAAGACCTTCTTTATCGTACGCTTAAGATTTTCGTAGCTTGCGAAGATTCTATCCGAATTGTCGGTCCCGTTACTATCTAGATAGGTCCTAAGAAATGGTTTAACCTAATGCTAAGCCCTGCCTCGTATAAACGTCGTTGCGAAGACTAGCTTTAAGTTATCTTAAACCTAGTTAAATATAAAATACATATCTATCTAGCTAACCTAGGTATCGAACTTGTCTCGGTCGCCGTAATAAAAGTCTAGCTTTCCGATCTTAAGAGAATCGTTTCCGGTATAGGTTCCGAGTACATTGCTAGCACTAGAGGTAGTACGTCGAGTACTGCCTATCTCGCTAGGGGCGGGAGTTCCCCTTCCGACTTGTAATAAGGCACTTATCCTAAGGGCGTTTAAAGTGTTACGGTTACTCGCGACAGATCGTTAGGTAACTTCTTATTACGTATAAGCCGAGGCTTCTTTAGAGAGGCTAATACAAGCGGGAGGCAGAGACAGAATAATTAGTACAAAGGTAATTCTAATTAGTAAGTAGGTAATATAAGTTGAACGCCTCGAGCTATAAGGGCATTCCGGCGTTCCTAAATACAAAGGAGATATCTTGTCTATAGTCGTAAGCGACGCGAGCGACGCTATCGCTCTCGACCGCTCCTATCGCTCCTAGTAAGATAGAGCGACAGCTTAGCCTACTAGTCTTAGCGTCGCTCTAAGATTATATAAGGACTCTAACCAATTAGATCCGTAACATAGAGCTAGTGCTAGAGCTAGTGCTAGTGCTAGTGCTAGTGCTAGTACCGGTATTGCACCTTAAAGACCTTATTACGTACGCTTACGCTAGCGCCTTGCCTATCTCGTTAGCCTAGAGCGACGAATAGGCGGTACTTACGGAGATAGCGCTGCGGCCGCTGCTTCGACGATACTAAAGAAAATCATATTAGATCTCGCTACGATGCTTCTAATCTACGAGGAATATACTTATCTAGTACGTTAACGTCCTAGACGGAAAGAGACTGCTGCTACTAAGAAGCCGCTAACGAGCCTTGATTTTTACGCGTATGTCTACGTAAGCCTCTAGAATTGGAGCGATTAGGCTAATTAAAATAGCTAGCGCTAGGCTCTTCTAGTAAGCCGAATATCTTATTAATCTCCTCGTTAGTCGCTAGAAATTGGTTGGAGCTTATTACGTCGAGAGCGGTAGCAGTCGTAAAGGCAAGGATAGTGTAGGTATAGATATAGGTGTCGCTATAGGTGTCGCTATCGATGTCGCTGTCGCTATCGCTATCGATATCGATGTCGAAAGAGAATAAGAAGGGGAATAAGAAGGAGCCAGAATTATATATAGGAAGCTGTTAATATGTTACGAGGTCCGAATTAACCTTGTATATAATACTAAGATCACATAGGTGTTACTTGCCCTTTACTTAGCTAATAGAAAGCAAGCGACAAGTCTTTATTCGAATACTTACTTAATCGCAGCCTCGAGTACTTAGATACTTAGCACTGCAAAAGCTTACTCTTACGAAGCTTCCTTCTACTAACAATAGTAGTGAATTCGGCTAGCAATAGAAATCACACAGCCTACTTCTATAATAGAACCTTACTCTGCCCCTAGTAATATATCCTCTCTTGCTACCTAGGCTAACTCTTTATTCTTATCTAATATCGCGTACAACCTCTTACTATCTTCTATAACATTACCTCAAATACAAGATCTACGTTAGCAGCAGCAGCAGTAGTATACGATCCTATATGTTTATATTAGACGAGCTGTTCTATAGGTACCTAAGTAGAGCTAATAGGTATAATAGCTATCTCGACTCTACGCGCTACGCGCGTCGCGAACTTTCCTTAGAGCGAGAGCAGCATTATTAATACTGCTACGGATATACCGTCTCGCAGTCTCCGTAGTAGTAGAATGTATGTTTTAATAAATGCTCGACTTGCTTATAGTATATTGCTAATAGAATTGAAGCCGCCGTAACAACAATAACAACACTACTACTACTACTACTACCTAGCGCCGCTCGCTATGCGAGCTCTTAGTCTTAGTTCTAGTCTAGCTTCTCTAGCTTCTGCTCGTCCTATACTTAATTTAGTTTAGCGCGGTCTCTGCTAGCTCTAGATAGCCTTATTTCTAGATTCTATATTCGATATAGTTTACGTAGATCTAGAATAGATCGCTACGCCGTTTTCGCTATAGATTGAGCTTGCTTAATAGACTTCTTCTTAATCGCTCGTCGGCCTGAATAGAAGCGTCGCTACAACTAGAAGAAGATATAGATTAAGCTCGCTCGATAGACTTCTTCTTAATCGCTCGTCGGCCTAAATAGAAGCGTCGCCGCAACTAGAAGAAGATATAGATTGAGCTCGCTCGATAGACTTCTTCTTAATCGCTCGTCGGCCTAAATAGAAGCGT
The DNA here is from genome assembly GCF_000340215.1 of Pseudocercospora fijiensis CIRAD86. Taxonomy (NCBI): domain Eukaryota; kingdom Fungi; phylum Ascomycota; class Dothideomycetes; order Mycosphaerellales; family Mycosphaerellaceae; genus Pseudocercospora; species Pseudocercospora fijiensis. The sequence continues at coordinate 469,863 of NW_006921539.1, forward strand.
CGCTATAACTAGAAAAAGATTCTGTAACTAGAAGAAGCATACATCGGTCCTAATTAGCCTCTAGCGTGCTAGTAAGAGAATCACTCCTATTAAGACAGCATTCGACAAAGACGGCCGACTTGCCTTTATCCGACGACGACCTTATTAGCGGCGATTCGGCCTTAGAAGATAACAGTAGTCGAAAGGTCCTAAAGAAGAAGAAGAAGAAGAAGAAGAGCACTACTACCCTCTCCGCAATAAGGACGCTAATAGCAGTCGTATTACTCGATCTAAGACGATAAATAAACGAATAAATATACACAATTGCCTATAGCATACGATAGTATATACTATAGGCAAATGCCGATATTAGTCCCGTCTTGCCCTACGCTAGAAGTCTGGATCTTATTAAGGCTACGATTACGAATACAAGCTAGCCGTCGAAGAATGAGGTCTCGGTACGAAAATTAGTGCCTTAGGCAGCGGCGCCCTTAGTTTCTATAGATACGGAGTTCTCGGAAGGCCTAGCCGGCTCGCCTCTAGGTAGAGCTATATCTAGAAGGTATACTTTAGAGTCTGTATACTGCTTGTTATAGGGAAGAAGAAGAAGAACAAGAGGAAGAATATAAGCCTCGTAGGTGCGCCTTCCGTTTATACGAGTACTTAAGAAGATCTAAGACGAGGACAAGGAAGACAATATAGCTATATTGCTTTAAGAGCCGATGTCCTAGCGAGCTTTCGTAGGGTTATTAGGGTAAATCTTAGCGACGACGAGGTTACCAAAATTATCTTTTCGCAATTCTTGCTACTATGTATAGTAGATCTAGTAATATCGAAATACCTAGTAGTTGTTGTATTTGTCTAAAGGGCCCGTTAGGACTGATTTCCGATCGTTAATATTCTAGATCTTCTTTAGAAATAGTCGGCAAGGAACGATACGAGAAGATAACCTACGAGTACGGCTTAGTATTATTAATGCCGTATAGCGAGAAATGAATGTAATTGCCTGTAGCATACAAATCTCTATGCTATAGGCAATTCTGTTTATGCATTTATCTATTTATTTATTTATTTACTCGTTCGTTTGTCTACCTAAAGCGTTTATAGCAGCGCGGCCTTAAGCAATAATCGAGCAAACGATAATTATTAGGAAGCAACATCCGAGGACTATAAAGCCAAGCAAGACGGTAGCAGTATTTATATATAGTACGGTATAATACGTGCTATAGCAAAATCCGGGATTACTGTTACGCTCGACGAAGGGCTTCGCTTTATCCTCTTCCGCTTTAAGGCGTACCTACGAGGCTTGCTTGCTAACGATGCCTCTAGAAATTGGCCTACGCTAACGACAAATGAACTAATAAATGTCCTATATAATAAGGATTTCGAGGATATTATTAGTCGATGCATTAAATTGCCTATAGTATACGAATCCCCGTACTATAGGCAATTCATTTTATCGACTACCTAAAACATATAATAATAGAATATTAAAAGTCTCGATCGTGAAAGAACAGAACTCTATTAACGCCTATATACCTCCTACTCTACTATTCGACTAGTCTACCTATAGGTATTACCCTTACGATCCTTGCTACTATAATAATTCTCTAAGCCGACGACCTTCTTATTATCTGCTCGTAGCCTAAGCCGTCGTAGTAAAGAAGATATCGCCTCTATAGTAGTAATACGATCTCTACGAGAGAGGTTTAGCCTTAGACGTGTTAAATTGCTATCTACTACTATACCTTAGCCTTGCAGACTACTTTGTTCTTGCTCTCGATCTTGGTCTGCCTGCTTATAAGGGACCTGCGTATTATCTTCTTATAGCTGCGAGCGGTCTAGTAGATTTATCTCTAGTATCGGCGTCGGCGTCGGCGATTGCGTCTCTACTATCGGCGCCGGCGGGTCCTAAACTAACCGAGACGGTGTAGCATTGTCTATTAATAGTTAGCAAGTACACTATTAGACAATATATATAGACTTGAATGCCTACGTACCTAGCCGAGCTAGCGTTAGCAATGATTTTGTCGTATCTAACTCTAATTCTATACCTAGTAGTAGCGATGCCCGGTTAAGTAAAAGGGGGTTATTTCTACAAAGAGGACATAGTCGGCTATAGAATCGTAGATTCGTAAGACAATCCTCGCAGAAGTGATGTTTACAAGTAGTACGGACACGCCTATGCGTTTTCCTGTCGAATGCTAGCTAGTAGACATAGTAGGTACGATCCGGAGTAGACGAGGATAGTAGTAGCCGTAATAGTAACGGGGCTAGTAGTAGTATTAATAGTCGTAACGGGACTGATAGTAGTAGTAATAATGAATTTTGTAGCAAGCTAAATGCACTAGTTAAACGTAGTAGAGAAGTGTCTAAAGGTTCTCGCTTAACTTAAGGGTTACGAGGCTTTAACGGTTTAAATATAGGCGGTTTCCTCTGCGTTAGCGGTCGACTAGTCTGCGAGTTATTTGCCGACGACTAGCGAACGACTAGCGTGTCTGTATTATTATTACTAATCTCGATAATCTAATCTAGGTTAGGCTGCTAAGAAGGACGACGTAGCGTAGCTTTAGCTTCTTAGCTTGTAGCGCGCTTTCGTAGGCGAGTTAAAGAACCGAGTCTAAGTGTGTTATCTATTGCATCTTGTCCCTAAGCCTAACGTCGGCTCTCTGCGAGAACTTTAAAGAAGCTCTCGTTATCGTCGCTATCTAGGTAATCGCCTACCGGTAGGCCTAGTTATCGATCCTATTCTTCTTCTATTATACTATTAGGGGGCTTAATAGGCGAGGTCATTCTAAATCGACGTAGTAATAGCATATTAGGCTCGATAGCGCTAGCGCTATAGTCGTTAACGAAAAGCTCGGACAAGCTTAGAAGACTTGCTAGCGATGCCTCGCGTACGTCCTTAGGCTTAGGCTCCTTCTTATCGTTATCTAGGTCGGAGAGTCGGTTAGTATTAAGGTCGGCTACCTCGTATATCTCCCGGAATAATAGGACATTAATAGTCGCCTTAGTCTCGCTATTTCTACTATCGAAAACGACGAAGAGGTTATTAAAGTCGCCGGATTCTAGCTGCGATAACTTTGTACGGATAGGTTCGCTATTAGGTGCGATCCTCCGACTAAAGTAATAGTCCTAGTAATAGTCGGATAGCATCTCTACGATGCGGTAGTTCTCGCGAATAAGTCGATTAAAGAACTAGGTCGGGCGGTCCTTAGTAGACTAGAACTCTATAATAAATGTATCGATATAGATCGTCTACTCCTAGCTAAGTATTTGCTAGCTGTTTCTATATACAAGTAGACGAGTTTTCGATTTCTTATTAGGCCTGTCTCTAATAGAGAGATCGTATATTATATATGCGAAGCGTACCTACGGTCGTGCCTTAGCTTTGCCCTTACCTTTACCTTTGCTATTGCTGTTGCCTATAGACTCGATACCTTAGGATGCTACTACGAGCGTATCTTTAATAGTTATCGATAAGTCGGAATCCGAGCTTAAAGAGCTATCTATAGTAGCAGATTCCTTCTTACCCTTCTTCTTCTTCTTATTCTTCTTCGGCGTACCTTTTAGGGTACCTCTTAGGGCATCTTTATAGAGTAGGTTATATATAGCATTAGGTAGCTTACGCTTCTTCGGTTTCTCGCCCGCTTTCCTCTATACCTGCCCTATACCTGTACGCTTGAAAGTGCCTAGGTCTTTGTAGGTAGAGCCGCCGTTAATAACCGCTTAGGCGGCGGCGGAGACTAGGTCGACTTCGGTCTAGTCGCTATCGGAAGACTCTCTAGTTAGCAGCTCCGCCTTATATTTCGTATAGAACTTATATAAAGCCTTATAGCGTACGCGGTAGCTTAGGTAGTAGATGCGAGCTATTAGTATAGAAGTACGTAAATAGATAGAAGCGTAAGTGCGTAAATAGATAGAAGCGTAAGTGCGTAGATAATATAGTTAGGTTTAGAGGAAGGGAGGAAGGGAGAAACGGAAGAAGGTAATAGAGGAGATTATACCTTCCTTCTTATAAGGTTTCGGGAAACGCTTTTCTAGCTTTTCGAGCCTGTCTTACGCCCTAGAAATAATAGATGCGGAGGGTATAGCGGCGATGCTAGTAGTAAGCAACCTTAAAGTAGATAGAAGAAGGAAGGGCTATATACGGAAGAAACTCTTATTATACCGGCCGTATATAGGGCCCCTAAACTATACTATCTGTATTTGTATATAAGAAGGGGGAAGTAAATGAATAGCTTTCTAGGCTGCCTGCCTTTAAGTTAGTGCCTCGTCGTTATCGTATTAATTACTTTTGCTAGCGCTATTTAGTAGAAGTAGTCTAAATCGACTCGGCTTTGCTCGTACGGCCTATCGAATACTTCTACTACTCGATCGTTTAGGTTAGGAACCCTATGTTCCGTCGATTCTTAAACGAAGGTGTAATACTATAAAGTTAGATTATAGCGGCTCCTACGTAGCGCTAAATAAAGCCTTTACTCGATCCGATAGCTATAAGTCGGCCCTATCTTGCGAAGGACGCTAAAACTTAACTAGTTTAGGGGCTGCACTAGACGCTATGTGTGCCTATACTATATAAGGGTTAGTATATTGCCTGCTGCTACGAGTTACGATACTTACGCCTACGGCGGAGTGCAGTATATGCTTCGATATATAGCTTCTAAGAACCGCCTATACCTAGCTCGGTACTACGAATCTCGCGAGGGAAGTTAAGCGCTTTAAGTACATCTTAACAGAACTTTAGCGTAACTAGTAGTAGATATGCCTTAAGATCTATTACATTTGTTAGCTAATAATACTATGTCGGCTAGAGCGCTATACTAAATTCATCGTACCGGTCTATCTAGCGCTAGATCTATAGATAATCGGGATAGATTAGTTTGCGCTAGTCTTCTGCGCCGTTACTAAATACCTCCGGATAATGGTAGAGTAGCTCTAGTACGCTAGCGTAGTGCGTTTCCGCATCGACATTATACCGGATAGCGTAGGTATTCTAGTCTTCGACAAATTCGCTAACTATAGCGCGGAGGACGGGCATATAGACTACGAGAAAGGCGATACGATCGTAGGCCTTCGGGACGTTAATATACTGCAGTACGCACGCTTTAAAACATAAAGAAACGTACCCGATTAGGATTGTAAATCCCCTAGCTTTTAATCTTATTAAAGTGGTCCCTCTAGGTATTAAGACAACCTTTCGCGATCTCGCTATTCTAGTACTTAATAGTATTATTGCCCTTGCTAGTTGTATACTAAAAGCAGTCTAAAAAATCAAGCTCTCGGCCCTCGAAGAGCTCTTAGAGCTCGAGATGTGCATCTGCTATTATCGGAGTCTCTATACGATATATTAGTTCTGTTTAGCATTCTAGGCAATTCGCTATAGTACGCAAATGTGTGTGCTACACTAAAATCGATAGAATATTTATACTAACACCTATATTAGATCGTACGACCCTCGGTTAGTAACTACGAGTAACTACCGCCTCGAGATATTGCTTAAATGTCGAGAACTTAGTCTTTGCGAGGTTGCTAGTATAGTACTAAACAATTATACGCGAGAAGACGTCGATATAGATATAGATTTAGATGCTAAAGAAGGGGTCGAACTTATAGTATATATCGACAGACTATATATCGTTAGGTCCGATTGCTTTTAGCCGTCTATAAGTAGGCTAGAAGCGCGGTGCGTAAAGTCGTCGCTCGATAAATAGTGTCTCGTCGAGCTTGCGGGCGATCTTATAGATTTAGTCTCTATAACTATAATTAGTATACTACTCCTAAAAGAATCCGAAGTCTACTATTTGTCTATAGTATATAAATGCTGCGCTATAGATAAATCGTATATACTATATCGTAACTTCGATTTAGAGTCCTCGAGGCGAACAGCTCTGCTAACAATACCTTAGCCTAAGCAACGATATACTGCCCTTTTACTTCGGTAGTAACGGCCGGGATAATAATGCTAACGTTTTCGCTATAGCATATATCTAGTATGCTATAGTATAAAGGGAGGAAGTCGTATACGAGTCTTAGATACGATGCGCGTTAGTATGCTACTCTTCTACCTACGAGATCTAGAGGGCTCTAGTAGTAGTGCTAACGCTTTATCTATAGTATAGACGTAGTATACTATAGGGAAATTAAATAAATATACTAACCTGCCGATAAAGTAATTCTTCCTACGTAGATACCTAGCGAGGGCTCGATATCTACTATCGTACTTAATACTAGACGCAATAATAGTACGAAGTACTTGTTTAATTGCTTTCTTAACTGCTAGACGGTTCTTAGGGGGTACCTTTCGTAGAAGACCTATTTCGCGACGTAACTGCTAATACTGCTAGATAGAGAGGCGGAAGCCTTTAGCGTATAGCATCTCTACGGTCTTCTTATCGCTAAGACTATAGTATCGCTAGAAGTTGTCTTTAATATAAGTCTATAGTTATTTATCGCTGTTTATCCGCCTACTCCTTATAGATAGGCCCTATTCTATAAGCCGATACCTTAGTAGACGCGGGTTTAAATCTGCACCTATTTCTTTATAGATACGTATACAAAGTGCTACGAGCGTAGTCGGCTTTTCGGTATTTAGGATATACTAGATAAGCGGTCGGTATAGCTTAAGATCGATACGGGTAGGCATAGTATATATTTCGCTATAGCACGTAGTAAATAGGTCGGATAGATCGCGAGTCGAGTTTGCGAGTCGATATCGGGTAGGTCGTTTACTATAGTACGTTAGTTTAGGTTAGATAAATCTTTCGGGTTTCTATATTAATTATATATTATTATCTAAAAGTAGGGATCGACGATAAGGTTCCTTTTAGTGTAGCACGCAATTTACGTGCTATAGGGAAAGGCCGGACACTTAGAAACGCTAAATACTTAGAAACGCTAAATACTTAGAAACGCTAAATACTTAGAAACGCCAAATACTTAGAAACGCCAAATACTCAAAAACGCTAAATACCCGATCACTCGATTACTCGATTACTCGATTACTCGATTACTTAGGTTTGTTATAGACTACGTTTAGGCTCCTAGGAAAGGGACGCGAAATGACCACGCCAAGTCGGCCTTGGTCGGCCCGAGTGCTGGCCGATGGTCAAGACAGTCAGGTACTACAAAACACGCGCGTCCGAAACAAATTCAAGATGAGAGGGAGTCTGCAGACCACGTTCCTCTGACGCTCTTGGCAGCGCCGTACAGCTCAACGCCTGCGCCCAAGACAATTCTCCGCGTACCTGCATATGTCACCCAGCCGAGACGGTCTTCAGCTTCAGCCACTCCTGTTATATTCTGCACCCAGGACCTGTATCGACGTGACACCACATCCTTTCCCATCAGGGCAGCTACAGTTCTCAAGCCATCTCCCGAAGAGTGCTGGGATTCACCAGCCACAAGATATCGGAACAAGTCGTCCGCAGGAAGGGTCGTTGCACAAGATCGGCCAACAGCGCGATGTTTACATTGCGTTGTCCAGAACACATCACAAATGTCGACGCTTCTACAATAGAGCTGAAAACACTCTCTCTGGATTAAACACTGACCTAAGACTTGGAAGAGCTTGTCATGTGTGCAGATCACCAGCGTTCGACATCATCGATTGATGCAGCTTCTTGGCCGTCACGGGTAACTGACGACCTCCAATATTTCAATGCGCCAGTTGAGGGCGTGTCGTGGAGCCGTATCCCGTCGTACAACAGGCCAAGGCTCTTGAGATGCACCAAAAATGGCGAAAATGATCCATTGTACGGGCCAGACAATGGTGAGAGGCCCCCACTCATCTCCATTGCACGACACGAAGACGAGTAGCGACATGAAGGCCATGTCTGTCCCGGCCTCCTGGTCAATCGTACACCCTCTCAATATCTATATCTATCGCCATGGAGACAGCATTCGACTCCACAGCACTCTCGCTCTACATCATTCTGTCGTTCTGCTGTTCTGCTGTTCTGCTCTGCTTTCCTGCCCTGATTGAAAACCCTCTTCTATCTTGATACCAAGATGCACGCTGCTCTCACTACTCTCCTTTCGCTTGGGCTGGCCACCGCCGCCCTTCCCGCTCCGGAGCCAGCATGGGCGAGACCACAGGCATACTCTCATGGATTTGGAGGCTTGGGCAAGAAGCGTCAGGATTCGCCGCCATGCAACGACACAGCACCCGCTCCTACGGCAACCGCCTCAACAGCACCTGCTCCAGGCACAACCGGGTCGCCAACTCCAGGCAATGGCACCGAATGTCCTGCGCTGGAGCCCTCCACATGCCTCACTGAAGCGCAAGCCAACGACGCCGCAGAGATCTTCCAGTCCCTCATCAGAGCCTACACCGACGAACTTGCTCTCGAAGCTCTGACTGAAGACTTTATTGACTACTCATCGGCCGTCAACATTATCCGCAACAGAGGCAACGACGCTCCATTCGTGGTCAATGAGGCTTCATTTGTCGGTCGGGCTGCGTTCATGTATGTCTCCACCAATATCTCCCCCCTGAGAAGTCGTATGTACTGACTAGCATACTACACAGGGCCGCCCAGGGTGCTCAACCTCTGATTCCATTCGACCTTTTGGGCATCCGCTACGGCTGCGACTTTGTCACAGTCCGATGGCAGACTCTTCGATCCGCACAAGGTCAAGCCACCGAGAGCAATGACATTCCCGTCGTTGGGCTTGGCGTGCTCAACACCGTTCCAGACAGCGACAACATCTACGGCTTCCGTGTGCAAGAGCTCTGGTCTGAGTTCAACTCTGCAGCTTGGCTTGTCAATAACGGTGTCTTTACACCTTCTGCAGTCACCACAACTCCGTTCCCAGAAGAGACTGCTGCTCCGGAGAAGCGCGCCCCGGCACCATGGGAGTGGGCTGGCATCTAAGCGTTGATGTCTGAATGATTGATGGCGTATACGAGGGTGGTGTGAGGATAGCAGTGCAAGATAAGGTAGCCAAGGCTTTCGTCGGAGGAAACAGAGCACATTATCTGTATGTAGAGTGTCGCATTCACTTCTTCAAGAGCACAATGCTCTCTTGCTAATTCGAATCCTTGTTGGTATGATCGAATTGTGCTCCTAGATAGACCAAGTGTCAAACGTCCGGGCGTCTCGCAGCTTCAAGCAATTGGGTGCACAGATCCATATCTGAAGGTTTTGGTTCAATCACACGGCGGCGAATGAGATCAGTTTAGCGGTAGTCTGTTAGCCCTTGAAGTGATTCATGTCCAAAAGAAAGAGCAAGAATGCTCCTGCACAGGCACAAATATCGGAGCGTGGTCTACAGTCCGGAATTGAGTTCAACACCCCTGCTCTTACTCATCAAAACTCATCCACCATCCTCCTCACTCTCACAACACCAAACCCAGCCTCCACGCAAAACACATCCCATCCACCATGTCCCTCTGGCACTCCTACCGCAGCCTCTCCCCACGAACACGTTTAATCATCGGCGGCGGCATCATAGCCTACGCAACCGCCGGCCTCTTCCTCTCCGACAAAGCCGAAAGCTTCTTTGGATTCACACCAAGCGAACAAGACAAGCAAGCGCTGAAAGACGCCGTGCCGAGAGTGCAGTTTGTTGAGAAAGAGCGGTGAAAAGATGCCGCGAGATTTTCATCGCTTGCTTGCTCGGGACAAGGGCCACACGCGTGCGCAGATGAGCATGATATGGCAAACCACAACAACTGGACGCTCAGAATCTCAGCACATATAACACAACACACTCTCCAGCAGCATGCCGTAACCACCACCAACCTACCTACCTCCATGTCCCGCCTCCCAACCCCCTTCCACCCCACCCGCTCCGAGAAGAAATCTTTCAACAAATCCACCAAAAAAGTTTTCAAACGCCTAACAGACGAAATCGCCTCCGAATCCGACTCTCGCCCAGAAGCCCAAACATCACGCTCGTCTTTTCAGCAGCTTCGAGATTTAGATTTGGATTTCGATTCGCACGAAGCTCTAGCATATGAAGAGCGGAAAGCAGATCTAAACGATGATCCTCGAATGGTTTTAACGGATGCGATTATGACGTTGATGGAGTTGCAGATGAAACTTGGGAAATTGCATGCGGAAGCGTATGAGGAATTGGAGGAGTGTTTGAGACGGGTAATCAGGTTGACGAGACGGAGGGGGAGTAGTCATGCACATGCAAGTAGCAAGACGGAGTGATGATGGTTGGGGAAACAAAACAGAGGAACGTGCTACGCTGAAATGGCATAAATTGCTAGAAATGCATGGATACATGTCCTGTCGTCTAAAGCTTGCTCCTGGTCACAACAAGGGAATTGCTTGCGCTGATCACATCCACGGCTTGGCTGACCATTTCATCAATGATAGCCTTGGCGGACTTCTTCTCGTTCGTTACAGCCGCGGCCTTACCCATCAAGAATGGTCGGGCGTTGTCCATGGTGTCATCGTCGATATCGTCACCCATGCGCTCAATGTCCCATTCTACTGGGATCGTGCCCTTGGAGGTCAACTCCTTGATCTCGTTCTGTCGGTTCTCTTCCCAGTTTTGAATGTATGGGTTATTGCGGACACGGAGTGGTCGACCGGTGAAGATGATGGTTCGGATGTTGTCGTCAAAGCCGGCGGTTCGGACGGCTTCCTGGTGAGCGCGGGGAGCACCAGCTTCCTGTGGAAACGTATTAGCGGTCATGAAAAAGGCATGTAAATGGGGTGCGAGAGGATCTCGTAAGCGGACTACTCACCTCTGAAAGCACGAATCTTGTACCAACCCAGACAGCCGAGGCGCCGAGAGCGAGAGCAGATGCAAGAGATTGTCCGTTGAAGATACCACCCGCTGCGACCACTTGCACGGGCTGACCGGTCATTGGGCTCTTGTGTCCCTTGACCAGGCTGGCGACAGTTGGGATGAGGATGGATGTTGGGACATCTCCAGTGTGGCCACCACCTTCACCTCCCTGTGCGCAGATCAAGTCGGCACCGAGCTCAAGGCACTTCTTGACGTGCTTGGGGTGCCCGATCATGTTCATGTAGAGGATGCCGTTCTTGTGAAGCTTCTCGACAACGTGCTTGGGTGGGACACCGACGGCGGAAACGAAGAGACGGGCACCTGAATCGATGGTGATGTCGATGAGTTCGTCGAGCTTGCCCTTGGTGTAATCGTAGCTATGAATGAACAGTTCAGCTTGCTGTGCTTTGATATCGTATGCCGCATGTTTCATACTTGGTCTTTCGTGCGCTACCGCCGACCTGTGGGAGCAGAAGATCGACCCCGAATGGTGCTTTCTTGTCTGTGAGGAAGCTCTTGAGCTCTGCAATCTGCTCTCGAAGCATGTCTGGTGTGTATCCGACACCACCGATGACACCAATTCCGCCTGCGTTCGTGACGGCTGCTGCGAGCTTTGGGCCGGCGGCGACGTTCATGCCCGCAAGCATGATGGGGTGGTTGATCTTCAAGAGATCGGTGGTGGCCGTGCGAATTTGCTCTGCAACGCCGTGTCAGTGCTCCATTCATTTGCATGTGATCGAGACCAGGCGCGGGACTGGGGCTGCTTACGAGGAGAAGCCATGGCCGCTAATGTGTCCCTGTATTGGGAGTTAAAGGAGTACTGCGTGATATGAAGCTCGTATGATGGACAGCAGGAGGAGTGAGTGAGAGAAGTGAAGAGGAAATGGTCTCTTAGAAGGCGGGCGGAGGGTGATGGCTGAGAAGTTGCCGTGCCTCGGTACTGGTCGTTTCTGCCGACACGACAAGCGCCGATCGATGAGCCGTTCTTCCAGCTCTGGCGGAACTCGTGGGGAATTCCACGTGAACCTCGATGAGCATCAGCAGATCAACGATTCTCTATCAATATCGTGGTCGCTGAAGGTCCTCCGGGCAATCGCACATCTTGTCACGGCCAAAAGAGACATGTTCTGGTCTCGGCTATCTCGGAGACCCTGGCAGCGGCACCCACGCCGCTTCGGCCCGAGCCGCTAGCGTCCGCTTTTTCTCACGTTCAACTTCGTTCAACTTCGTTCAATCTTGCACCGAAACACTCATTCCATCGCTGGACGACACATTGGCCATGAAAAACACGCTGGGCATACTCGAAGTTCGCTCTTGCCCGTAGCAACAACGTGGATCGTCTCTCTTGGCCCATCGACATGATGTTGCCCCTACATGGCATCCGGCGTGGACCGCGTCTGGTTCGAATGGGCAAGCCAGCTCGTGCGTTGCTTCTCACTGCCCAAAGAGACTCACGAAATTTCTCGAGAGTTGGGATATGGCGAGAAAACCTGGTCACCCCCTCCTTTGAGAACCCGGGCTCACTACCATTCAGCTGGCCGAAAGATGCGTCTGATGGGGCACGGCAGCAGCGGGCCGAGGGACAGATCGGCACGCATCGTGACATTGTGACGACCCAGACAAGACCCAGCGTAAGGGCTTCGAAAGGGAGCCCACATGTTCGCGTACCACTGTTAGCAAGCACGATCCATGGCCTGAGACAGTTCTAACTCGTGGCAGATCGCAAGAATTTCGGCAGGTTCTGGGGTTGCGCAACCTGTACTACACGACACCCTTAATATACGACAACCGCACGCCATCTACACACAATGTTGAAGAAGCAATCAAACGACGCACAGTTGAAGAGTTCGATAAGACTTGCAGGCATTCTGGCCAACAAGGACTCTCAGCACTTGCAGTTGGTACGGCGCACCTTCAACAAATTCTGCCCCCTAACCTATTCTTGAAAATGAAAATTGGAACACGAAAAAAGAAAACACTCTTGAGTATCGAAGCGTCAGGTCAGCATACGTTACCTTTTATCCGCCTCAGCCTCGGGAGCATGCACGTTCCAAAGGTGCAGGCACGAGGTGCGCTCACCTCAGACGAGACTCCATTTCGTTTCACCGCGGTTCTGCATGCCACCGCGCATTCACAACCACAGTCCAAAACATCGATCACTTCGACACTCCTCCCCGGGAAAGAGGAGATCAGCTTCCTGCGCAGCACCTGCAATATGGTCTTGAGTCGTCTTTGTTCCGATATGCAGTTTGAGACTCCTTTAGCAGCATGTCGAAACTTTGCGGAAGCTCTGCTTCGTGTTTTGAGGTTTCGCACGCCCTATATCATTCTGACATCAGTCAAGCTTCTAGCAGAAGCAATGGGTGGCGGTGGAAACGAATACCTCGTTCAAGCTACCTGGCGTGATTCAATCGATGTTGTCACATCTGTCGCGGAGACGAAGAAGCGCCAAGTAGATGTGGCAGTCATCAAAGACGGAGTTGCTGGTCAGGACGATGCAGGAATTGCCCCGCAGAGTGATCAGGACGAATTTGAGGTCGCCGACAGCAACGTGCCCCTCAAGTCAGCGGAACCATCCAGTTGGAGTCGCGAGATCTTGCAATCGACTAAGCGTTGGTGCCATCTTGATTCTGGTGCGTCTGAGAAGGTGGTGTCTGTATTGGATCCTCAACGAATACCGTACGTGCCATGTTAATGCCGTCAAGCTTTCACTGATATCTTCTCAGACTCGATGCTGCGAAAAGACGCTTCGGAACTCCTTTTGTAAACTTCAAAATCGACTGGTGCCCTGAGTCCATCTCAAGTCTAGCGGATCTAGATTTCATCACAATCCTCAATGCTATTGAGGCAGCATTGGAGGCCGCTGGAGACAGCAGCGTGGCAAGTCTCGTCTGTGCTGTGGAAAGCGTCGCTAAGAAGCTTCCCCACGTCCACCGCCTGCAGGTCGACTTGCGATCTCATGCTGAGTCAATATACCAATGCAGCACGGCAAGGCCAACCGTTGCAAGAACCCTCTTCAAGGTGTCCACAGTCATGCCAGACACGCCGAACGCTTCAAGTTCATTCCTGGTGTGCCTCCCATCGATGGCGCTTTCCGCGACAGTACAACCTAAACTGGATTCGTCTAGCTTTGAGATGTTGGATATAGACTCTTCATCCGTTTGGAGCCCCGCGGATCTGGGACACTGGCTCAAGGAGGATATTAACGACGTGGCCAAGGAATTGTATGCACGCCACTATGAAATAGCCAGTAGTATTGTTGCCAAGAATCACTTCGCATCTCGTTACGAAGTGGTCAGCACTGTGGCCAAGGTTGCGAAAAGCTCTGCAACGATTCTTAGACTTGCGAAGACGATCAGGATCTCGGCCTCATCGCCTCCAAAAACCGGTGTCCTGCACGCCAAAACCTCGGCCACGGCCACGGCAACGAGTCATGTTGACGCTTTCATTGCACTTGGCAGCAATGTCGGAGATAGGCTGGACGCGATCGAGCAAGCTTGCGTTGCTCTCGAGAAAGATCATACCATACGCATCCTTGAGACGAGTCCCCTCTACGAAACCAAAGCCATGTACGTGGAGGATCAAGAGAGCTTCCTCAATGGCGTCTGCAAGGTATGCTGTGTACCTTGATTTTTCTCATTCGTATCATCACTGACATGAACAAGATTCAAACAGATCTTTCGCCAATGCAGCTCCTAGACCACCTGCAAGCAATAGAACACGACCTTGGTCGGGTTAAGATAATTGACAAGGGTCCTCGTAATATTGATCTGGACATCCTCACCTATGGCTGGGATGTCATCCGAAGTGACCGCCTGACCGTCCCACACCCTTTGATGCATGAGCGTGAGTTTGTGCTTCGGCCGCTGTCTGAGTATGTTACCGCTGATAGCCATATTCAAGTCTTGGGAACTAACCGTGTCCAGCACTTCAGGAGCCTCCTTGGCCGTTGTGAGGCTGTCTCCGAGAAAGTGGCAAACCAGTCTTCAATGGCTGCACGAACTTTCACCATTGGAACCGCCAATGTATGCGATGACGCCTCTGTCGCCTGGCTCTGACTCGCTTCGTCCTCTGAAGCCTCAGCGACGCACTACAGTCATGTCCATCCTGAACGTAACGCCAGACTCCTTCTCGGATGGCGGAGACAACCTTAGCTCCGACATGGAAGCCTTGAGACAAACTGTAGCAACGCACATTGCCGATGGCGCTACGATCATCGACATTGGAGGTCAATCATCTCGCCCGAACGCACCAGACATCACCGCCGATGAAGAAATCTCCCGTATTCTCCCAGCGATCGAAGCTATCAAGTCCCTTCCGGAGGCTTCAAACATCACCATTTCAGTCGACACATATCGAGCCTCCGTGGCTGAAGCCGCAATCAAAGCCGGAGCGCATATCATCAACGATATCTCCGCTGGAACCCTCGACTCAGAAATGCTCCCAACAATCGCCAGACTACGCTGCACATACATCATGATGCATATGCGCGGCACACCAGCCACCATGCAATCCGAAGAAAACACTTCCTATCCGAATGGCCTCATCCGAACTATCGCCTCAGAACTCCAATCCCGCCTCCAAGCAGCACAAGAAGCCGGCATTCGACGCTGGCGCATCATTCTCGATCCTGGCATCGGATTCGCGAAGACGACGGAACAGAACGCTGAGCTGCTCGGCAACTTCTCCGAGCTGAGGAATTGGAGTGGCTTGGCGACGTATCCTTGGGTGGTGGGGAGTAGTCGGAAAACTTTCATTGGAAACTTGACGGGCGTTGCGGAGGCTAAGGAGAGGGTTGAAGGTACTGCTGCTACGGTTACTGCTGCTGTTGCGGGTGGGGCGGAGATTGTGAGAGTCCACGATGTGAAGGAGATGGGGAGGGTTGTGAAGATGGCTGATGCTATGTATCGATCTGGATAAAAAAGGGATGGGAATGTGTTTTTTGCATAGCATGGACGTTGCAAAATGGGCATATTAAGGTGCATTGGAACGAATAGCATAGAGCATAGCGCTGTACAGTCTGCGATGTAAAACACGCTGACACGGGAGGTTTCTAGACGTAGTTCGATACCCTGCGCCAGGACATGATCAGCAAAACATAGACACTTCGACAGAGAGAGGAGAAAAGGCACAAACTCACTCCACCAAATTCCCATCCGGATCCCTACAATAAACACTCCTCAACCTCCCCACCGCCCCCGTCCTCTCCACTATCTCCCCATCCTCCAGCACCTCAATCCCATTCTTCGCCCACTCCTCCCGCACCTCTGCAATCGGATGTTGCGTAATAAAACACAAATCCTCACTCCCAGGCTGGACTCTTGCAGCTTTGGGTTCAAACTCAGCCCCCGATTGATGGAGATTTAGTTTTTGGGACCCAAAGGTTAAAGCGTGTCGTTCGATGCCGTCGTTGCTAAGGAAGGTCTCGTGTTTCATGCCGAGATGGGTGGTGTAGAATTCTAGGGTTTTGGGGATGGAGGTGCAGGTTAGGACGATGTGGTCGATTGAGGTGACTGTGAAGGGGGACATGGTTGTGGGGGGAATGAGGGGTTATGGAATGGTACGGATATGAGTTTCTGGTGATGGAGACTGAAGTGCCGGCTGATTTTGAATGTTGTGTACATTCTTGATTGGGTAGAAGGTGAAGTGCAAAGGCAGCTGGATGTCCGTTGTCGGGAGAAGACGTCAGAAGTGGGTCTCTGCGGAAAGCTTAATTTTGTGCTTCAAATGTTGGTCTAGATCTTTGTTCCTTCTTTAATATCACGTCGATGCAAAGCTCTCCCCCTCTCAATGCTTGGCCATGCTGAGCAATGCAGAAGCTCAACAACGATGGCCTCGGTGCCGCGAAGATGCAGGTAGGGTGCCAAAATCTGTGCTGCGGCGATCGCTGCTTTCCGGCCAAATGCGGTGTACGCTGTACGAAGCCAATCCTGACGGAGAATATGCTGATGAGGCATAATAGACTGAACGATCAGCTATTCACGTTGTCACCGAATTTCGACCTTGATTGTTTTCGACAGATTCAGTGCTAACCAAGATAATTACTGGAGCTCAATCTCGTCAAGAAGCAAGATGCTTTCAGGCCTCAGGTCTCCTTTCATCATCAGAAGGCAAGTCATCACGCGGGTGGAATGCTGAACATACTCTGTGGAATATGAAAAAGATGCATGGCACTCAGAGCGACAGCATCATGAAGAACCAAAACACAGATCCAAAGCAGCATGAGCTCAGCCCGCAATCCAGTTCCCACCCAAACGATCCATTAAATTGGCCCAGTCGCAAGGATAATATGACTCTCGCCGTTATAGCCTATCTCGCTTTCCTCCCAGATTTCGGCAGTAGTCTAGGAGCTGTACCATTGCTCCCGCAAGCAATACCATGGAATCTGCCACAAATCGTCGTCGATAAGCTGTTCGAAAAGGTCGCTTGGCACAGAAATTGCTGCAGTAAGAGTCGCTGCTAGAATGATCATGAATTCCATGGTTGCTTTGTTGTGGCAAAGACTGTCTGAGGTCGGATACTTGTGCGAGAGTGAATGGACGTAAGTAAGCAGTTGACCAGACTCCCCTATTTTTTTTCTCTCTGCCATCGTACAAAGGTGATATAGACACTTCGTCCGATTTTACCGTGCCGTAGACGTTAGCTGTCGCCTGCCGTGCGATCTATAGTGGACATTCTTGTACCCCCTCTCGGCTTGAAACCTCACCTCGACGACTGTTGTTGCTCCTGAATGCGTGATGGGTCGTGAGACGCTTTCATCTGAGCCCGTGATGTCTATGAAGTGATAATTCCGTTCGACGTGTTCATGTTCAGGTTCATGTCCAGTGTTGTGAATCTCGTATGAGCGATTGCGGCGCTAAATTTAAACTTTTTCATGGATCACCGCGCGAATCCTTGCGCTTGCGTTGCACAGACGATTTCGACTCTGCTTTTGCCTCAGGACTTGGCACCGCAAACCTCACACCCACTTCGCCCACCATATTCTTCCGACCCGCCGCGAGGCCACCTTCGATGCTGCAACATATGCGAGCCCCCTCGTCGACATGGTCTCTGTTGCGGCACCCGTTGGCGCCATGCCACCGCCTCCAACCCCCATCACCAAGCGACCGACGATCGGCTTGAAGCGCGACTCATCATACCTAGATACCGACGACGAAGCAGGATTATCCGTCACCACGAAAAGGCTGAGGTTCAATCCTGAAGTGCAGATCAGAGAGTATGGACTTGAGGGCGACAAGTCTGAAGCGCTGGTGAGAGAAGAAGTGCGGTCTGCAATCGACAAGCATCTCGCGACCACAGACCACAGAGACGATACGCCGTATATCAAACTGCTGGACTTCGTCGGGCGAGAACCTGCGGATGGCGACGCTCCCAGCACAAAGCTTCTGAAGAAGTATATCGATGCAATCAGTGGTCGCATAGCAGTGCTGGGTGAATGCAGCAAGCTGGTTATTGCTATCCTGGATCTTTCCTGGCTCGGTCGCGATGACGAGTTTGTGCAGGTTTACGGGAAATTCCTAATTCTGCTTGGAAGCACATACTCCAAGTTTGTGTCCCCCACCCTCGAGAGACTGGTATCGCATTTTGAACGCTTGCCTGCATCAATGGGCAGACTACCATACGAGGAGCCTGTCTCGCGGGCAATCATGTTTGCAAGACTTCACGCGACCATCGAGAATCTTCTAGAACGCATACCCATGGCCAGTAAGGTATTGCTGAGTCAGTTCGGACGCCAATTCCCAGATGATCTGGCGAAGACCAAGATCTATCTCCAATACCAAAGACAAATCTTGCAGATCGCGAACTTAAACTCAGTACTCCATGGCGGAGTCATCGAGCTGATTATAAGGCGTCTGGTTAACATCGACGTTCAGATCCAGCGCGACATTGAAGAATTGGAAGATGACGCGGAGGAACAGCTGCTCCAGAAGCAACGACAACGTGGCGATGCTTTCGGCGGCGCTGAAGAGGACGACGACAGTGAGGATGACTCCGATTCTGAGTCCGAGATTACTGTCACTGAAGAGGAGCAAATGTTGCAAAACTTACGCCTGAAAGTCGCGAATATGGATGGTACTCAGGTGATCCTATTCCAGCACTACCATCGACTTTTCTCGACGAATCTGAGCCCCGAAGACAACGATGCCTACAACCAGCTTTGGTCGCACTTCACGAGCTTTATCATGACACACAGATGCAGACATGCGCAATTCCTGCTCTTCCATTTTGCGCAGACATCATCCGCTTACGCCTCGAATTTCATCAATCGCTGCATCCAGATCACCAGCAATAAAACCGCAGCACCCAACCTTCGACTGACGGCTTGCGCCTACGTGGCTAGCTTTGTCGCCCGTGGCTCCCACGTCTCCAGCGGCCTCATTCGCAGCACCTTCATGCAGCTCGCCGACTTACTCGAAAGCTTGCGCCAAACGAGCGAGCCGCAGTGTATTGGACCTGACCGAAAGAGCTACGGCATGTACTATGCAATCGTGCAGGCTTTGTTATACATGTTTTGCTTTCGGTGGCGGGACCTCGTCGTGCGCGACCCGGGCGACATGATTGAAGAGGACATTCTTGCAGAAGGTCGAGATCTGGCATGGTTTCCCGGAGTGAAGGAGACGCTACATCGCAACATTCATTCTGTGCTGAACCCACTGAAGGTATGCTCCCCACACATTGTGGGCGAGTTCGCAAAGATTGCAAACCACTTGCGCTTCCTCTACGTCTTCTCATTGCTGGAGCGTAACAAGCGTATTCGTCTGAGTCAAGTGCCGTCGTACTTCAAATTAGGCGGCACGATCGACATTGGCAGAAGGGAGACGGCATTCGACCGCAAAATTGGCGAAGCTCATCATCAGCTAGAAGCATATTTCCCATTCGATCCCTATCATCTCCCACTGAGCAAGAAATGGATCGAAGGAGAGTTCAATGCGTGGCAACTGCCACGAGGCATGAAGCAGGAGGACGACGAAGAGGAGGATGATGATGAAAGTGGTGAAGAGGAGGAGTATGAAAGTGACGAAGAATCTCTACCTGGAGACCTTACTGTGCAGCCTCCAGTATCTTCGGGAATACTGGCCATGAGCGGCAATTGAGATTGAACGGGACAATGACTTGAAAAGTGCAGCGCTATAGCATCGGAGTTTGGAAGGGATCCCGTGAAAACATTAGCGTGGCGTTGGGTCCAAGGAGGAAAAGACGCTCTTCTTTCATGAACATAGCAGCGTCTTGACTTGAGCATCAGCGCATCTGTCGTCACTTATATACGATGAATGAAACGACAATCGCGTGCAGGTTCCAAACAGGTCTCATTCCACATGTCCGAACCTCCCTCCCTCCTCCACAATACACATTACCACTTCCGAGCTCTATCCTCCGTCACTATCTCAACCACTCTTCTTCGCAGCCTCCAAATGCCACTCCATCACCTTCTCAAAAACCCCCTTCCCATCCCTCTCAATCACATCCCCATGACACGGCACAATCCTCTCAAACCCCCACTCCGAAATCCTCTTCATACTCTCATTAAACTCCCCCCGATCCGTCGCACTGAGCGCATACCACAGCAACCTCTTCTGCCAAATCGCCGTCCCTTGCGTATTCTGCAGTCCAATCACGAGTTTCGTGAGAAGCCCGGTATTTGCCGACGTAGAGGTCTTGGAGAATTGCTCTGTTGCGGGTAGGTTGAAGAGGAGGTCTGCTTCGATTAGAGTGCGGGAGGGTTTGTGGTGGAAGATCAGTTCTTTGTTGGTGTGCGACCAGACGTATTCGGTTTGGAATTCGGAGTCGAAGGGTGGGTCGACGGAAGGGGGACTGGGGTCTGATTTGCGGAAGAGGTGGAGGTTGGAGGCGGGGAGGTTGGAGTATTTTTGTTGGGCGCGGAGAGAGGGGAGGGTTTCTGGGGCGAGGATTTTGGCTTCTGGGTAGGCCTGTAGGTATGGAGGTTGGAATTAGTTTGATGGATGGAATGATATGTGGATGGAGGTTTGATGGCTTTCTTGCCTTGTGCCAGCTTTCTAGAAACATGTGATGTTCTTGGTCTAGTGCTACGAGGTATCGAACGGTTCCCATGTCGTTGGTTTCTTTCTTGACGGTTTCTGTCAAGGCGACGGGAGAGAATACGGCTAGAGATCCGGTTGCCATTCGTACGATTGTGCCTCTTCCGCCGATTTTGATTCTTCCCATGCGGAGGAAGGGCGTGCTGCAGGTCATGATATCGGGGGTGAGTTTGCGAATTATCATCACCTTCTCTGGGTCGGTTGGGATGAGTTTGGATATGTTGGACATGGTTGCGGTGTGATGTGATGTGGATGAGAGAAGGGTATGTGAGAGAAAACAACTTATCTTCTGCGCGTCAGCTTCACGCCATCGGTATCAGCATCAGCATCATCCATTACAAACCAAGCAAGAACAAACGCGATCGATACAACGACAAGAATTGTTTATACGACGTCACCACCGCGTTGCATAAGGTTTCACAAGGGCGGGAAGATCCGAGCCTGGGTCTTTGATGTCGACTTCCATTCCACGCCAGCAATCTTTCTTATCAGCAACAATGGCTTCAATGGCTTCTAAACGGGCCATTTCGCGTCTGCTGGAATTGCCTCCACCCCTCCGCCGCAGCGTGTATACAGCAGCAACATCATCACCAAAACAGCCCGAACTTTTCGATCTCGTATGCATTGGAGCTGGACCAGCAGGACTTGCTCTCATATCCGCCCTGCAATCTGAGCCTTCCACCAAGAATCTGAAGATTGCTTTGATCGATAGCCAAGAGCTGAGAATATCTACTGCGAATGACCCAAACTCCTTCTCAAATCGATGCTCTTCGCTCACGCCGTCTTCTCTCCGCTTTCTACATCAAAATGGAGCTTGGAAGCATATCAATGCATCGCGAGTACAGCCTTATCACGGAATCGATGTCTGGGACGGAGTGAGTGGGAGCAAGATCCAATTCGACCCATCAGATCGTGGCAGCATGGGCATAATGGACAGCATTGCGCAGATGATACCTGGGAGTCGGTTACGGGAAAGCAGGAGGAAATATGAGATGGACAATGCAGACACGGTAGCGACAATGTGCGAGAATGCAAATTTGACGTCGGCGCTCTTGCAACAGCTCAAAGAACAAGGAGCACAGATCGAGATTTTGGACAAATCCAGGGTGGAATCTATACAATTCGGACCTGGGCCAGAAAATGAGCAGTCGCTTGACCTTTCTCAATGGCCAGTCGTGCATCTACCAGGCGACAGAGCTATTGCTGCGAGGTTGTTGGTAGGTGCTGATGGTGCCAACAGTCCCGTCCGGCAATTCGCAGGCATTCCAAGCCACGGATGGGACTATAATCAGCACGGTGTCGTAGCAACGCTCCAGCTTGATCAATCTTTCCACGGGTACGACATGCGAACGGCATACCAACGCTTCTTGCCCACTGGTCCTATCGCGCTCCTTCCACTTCCGGGCAATAAAGCTAGTCTGGTCTGGTCCATCCTCCCTCAGTACGCGGCAAAGTTGAAGCAGCTCTCGCCAGAAGACTTCACATCAATGGTCAACGCCGCTTTCCGTCTAATGTTTGTCGACATCAAGTACCTCTTGACAGAAGCATCGGTGGATCCGGCAGACGAGCTTGCCTGGCGAGAACCGAACACTGTCTCCAGCGATACAGGTTTGCCTCGCAACTTCCCCCGTGTTGTCGGCGTTCAAGGAGGGACAGTCGCGTCTTTTCCATTGCGCATGCGCCATTGCTCCACCTATACTGGTCACCGCATAGCACTTATTGGAGACGCCGCACATACTGTCCACCCGCTAGCTGGTCAAGGTCTGAATCTGGGACTGGCCGATGCTGAGGCTCTCGCAAAATGCATCGTGAATGGTGTAGAGCATGGAATGGACATTGGTAGCTGCTGGTGCTTGGATGACTACAACGCAGAACGTTGGGCTGCGAACAATGCCATGCTTGGTGTAGTCGACAAGTTGCAAAAGCTGTATTCCGTCGGCTCAGGACCGGTGGTATGGGGAAGAAGTCTCGGACTGGATCTGGTGAATAGGTTGGGTCCGCTGAAGGGCGCTTTGATGGGAGCTGCTTCTGCGAGCTGAGCACTTGGAACGTGCCGGGAACGAGTGCCGGTCGAACTTCAATCAATGCCGTACGTACGCTGGCCTTCATCTGACTAGTTCCTGAACCTCCTCCACTTGCTTAAAGTTGCATCGAGAGCATTTCGGCGGCAGTGATTCTTCACACCACTCGACATCCCCGTCAAAACTGCTGGCCATCACGAGTACCTTGACACAACAGCTGGCCTCTTCTGCCATCCTTACCATAGTTCCAGCAATTCTTTCCTGCCGCGGGAGGTGGAATGACATCTGTCTACCCGATCCAGGACGATGTACACTGTCTCTTCCCTTGCAAACAGCCCGAGAGTCATCATTGCGATTTCGCCCAATACTTGATACACAGCACTCGGCAAAGCATTGCCGCGTTCGTGCATATATGTATACTTTTCAATTGTCGCACATAAAGCATTCAGGAAGTCGCCTTCGCCTAAAGCGGATTTCCTCCACCGCAGAAGCTGCAGAAGGAGTTCCGGTACCGCATCATGCGTATTGGCTCCCCTTGAAATATCGAATATGTACGAAGCGCATGCTTGCGACTGTGAACCGAGCTCTCTGACCAGACATATTGCAACTGGTGACATCCAGCAATGTCTAGCCAAGGACAGGTAGTTTCTGCCTACGATGATCAGCACAGCTGGCTCCTGCGAACTTTTCCATGCTTGGAAGAAATACTGCTCATGGTATCTGGCAATGAGCGCTGGCCACATATTCACAAGCAAGCTTTGATGCGAGCGATCAAACTCAAGGCTAGCGTTGTGGTCGTCCAGCTTTTGGGAGTGCGACTCATGCGTCTAGAATGAAAGGCGGAACGACCTCTGAATTGTCAGCAGATTGCGATTCCCGTTGTCCTCCTCAAGGCGAGCCACCATTTTCGTGAGCCTTTCGTTCTGTTGTCTGATGTCGTTCACATTCTTGATGGTTACCTCCTCGCACTGCAGACGCACATCGAGGATCGCCAGCTGGACATTGTCTGCCATTTGCTTGAAAGATTCTGGATCGAATGCGGCGACCAGTCATCGACGGAATCCACGTTGAAGATAGTGTTGGACCGCTTGAATCGTAAGTTCCATGATGGACGCATACGCAAGCATTATCTTCTTGATCAGACGACGTTGGTGCTCATCTTCTTCTGCGAAGATCTCTTGGTACATCCGAAATCCAGGCAGGCGATCTTTAATGCTCGCAATGGTGGAGGCAATCAAATCATCTATATCACTCTTGCTTTCTGCGACTGTAAAGAGGACACTGATGATCCCAATGGCTAATTCTCCGTACGGTCCGGCTGCTTTTACGATTGCCACAATGGGTCCAAAGTCTTGCAAAAACTTACTTGCCGCCTTTGAAAAGTCCTGATATCGCTTCACCCACAGTCGCCAGCCTCTTTTGTGTTTATCATCCCAGTCTGATGTCGCCGCTTTCGATTTGTCGACCCAAAAGGCTGCTGACGAATCTAGCTTCATGGCTGCCTTCACGTCTTGAGTCGCCCGCATGCCACTCAATTTGTTATGGACGTCAACCTGCAGCCTCTCAACATACTGGACACGCTCCCTGCAAACGTCAGACTGATCATGGCAAATTCGATGTGCCTGAAATACCATTCGTCCTGCGACAGATCGTATCGCAGACCATTTCCTGCGAATTGCATTGCATCGAACGAAAAAGCGCAAACGCTTGGTTATCTAAAGAATAGCCTACTTGTCACGAAGGGATGGCGCTTCATAGTTCATTGGGTACTGGGACTGACGAGAAGGCTTTGGAAAAGCTTCACATCAGCACAAGCGGCTTACGTCTATCAGCCTCAGCTCCCTGACTTACTGCATAACCGCTGCATCTCAACCGCAGTTTACCTCAATCTATCTAGGCTTCAACAGCATGTGGCTGCTCAGGATGATACTGTACAGCAGGGACCGTTCTCCGCATGCAGCGCGCTACAGACTACGATTGGAACAGTGCTCCACACATTGATATCGATTAAGCATGCAACGGCCCAGGTGTGCCGTCCAAGATTACAGCTACTACCAGGGTCATTATGTGAGAGGAGCTCGAGCTCAAGCTCAAGCTGAATGAATTTACTCCGCGATCGTGTAACGTCGAGACTGCACAATAAACTTTGCTCGAGACCACTCCATCTTATCTCCAGTGAGACAGACTACGGCAATTGATCAGGTTGGATCGCGTTCCAACCAAAGCTTTTTCATCGTGAATGAATACCTCGGTAGTCAGTGTTACCATCAACACTAAAAGAATAGCAACGTCGCTGATTTATATAGACTTCTCTTGAGGCCAAACTCGAGAGACTCGAGCAGAAGATACTGGATCTTGAGCGAAAGTATGCCGCTGCAAATTAGGTCCCTAAGTCGGAGGAGGCATCGGACTCTGTAATGCACCCCACTCTTCGCAAGTCCTTCGTAGCACTGATTTCAAGGCCAGGATGATGAGACTGAACATGCAGACGTACCGTCGCCCACAGGGAAGCGGGAAGACACTGCTTCGAAACATAGTGTTCGCATAGTGACATCTAGGCTTGATATCAAGTCCGGAAATCGGAAAGGCTATGGCGAGCCAACAACGCCACAGGAACAGGGGTCAGGAGATCAGTTGGAGCAGGCAGTCTTACTACGGAAAGTCCTCGATGATCGCGATCTCCATGGAGAGATTGAGATTTATGATTCTGCCTTGAAAGACCTACTTCACGACCTGTTGCGCCACTATCCACGTCACTGGGCGGTTGACGGGACCGAAGACTTCAAATCTCCATACGAGCCTCTGATCTTGAATTGGGATCTTCTATGGGCAGAGTCAGGAAAAGAATGCAAAGACGAAATGCCGACACGGGCAAAGGCAAGACAGTGCCTACGGCAACTGCTAAGCGCGATCCTACAAGGCTCTGGCGACGCGAAATTGGACTCTTATCTCGAAGCTCACCAGTCGTTAAGAAAGCAGAAACATATCACGTTCCAAGCACTTTGGACGATCTTCCCACCGGGAGCGCTTGTATGGACTCAGCTCTTTGCCGGCACGGATCAGATACTTGTTGTCTCCGGACCGAAAAGCAGACCTTGGCCAAGGGAAGGAGGAAGTCTTAGATCTAGCCAACGTGTTACCTGGGCCCTGAATTGCATGGCATACGACTTTGATGGCAACGCGTTTCGACGTAAGGAAGTGACGATTCATTTCGATGTCTTCGAAAGCATCAAGCCAATGGCATCTCTCGCGGCCTGTCCATTGGCCTTATTGGAAATTTCTCGGCGAGACGACATCAAGGCACGGCTTTTGAAGAGGGGTAAACTCTTCCGAAGGTACTGCGCAGTGGACGGCAACGATAATATGTATACTTACACCGGCTCTGCACTTGTGAAAAAGCAGGTCAGCAGTGGTACGCGTTCAGATGATGACTACACCGTTAGTACACTGTGACCCATGAGCATTTCGAATAGCAGCCTGACACGAGAGCAGAGTGATAGCGACAGTGGCTCGGCATTCCGACGCTCCCCATTCTCGAGCTCTTCCGGGCGGCGCCAAGAGCCACTGTTTTTTAAGAAACGCCGATGTCATGGTCGATTGCCAATCATATTTCCAATATTCGAAGACGCCATTGAAGATCGGAATAGCAGACATCTCGGAATTGGTGAATGAATGCCATTGCAGAGAATGCGAAGCGAATGAGACCCTGAAGCAGCGTCTGAGAATACATTACGATCAGGTCGAAAAGGGAACCGACTTCTCGGAATGGGACGAAGTCCAGCTCATGATGTGTCCCCCACGAGTACTTGGCTATGCGCTGAGGGAGCACAGCTTGACGTGGAGTGCCTTGGGCAAATCGAACAGCAGAGCTTCAAGCAAGTCATGGACAAGCTGCATTTCGACGGCGCAGACAGTGGACTGAAGACGAAGGAGTTGCTATCCCAGCTGGTCAAGAATCATAGAGCAGCAAAAGATGTCGAGCGAGGATCTCAGAATTATGAAGTCGATAACATCGTTGCAGAGAAGGGCAAAGGACTTGTGTTCCTGCTGTACGGCTCGCCAGGTGTCGGGAAAACAGTTCTCTCCGACCTAAATGCTTCTCAATAACGAAGCTGAATATTCTGTCCGCACAAATGATCGCACGCGTCGCGAGGAAGCCGTTGATCTCCATTTCCGTGGCGGACGTCGGTACAAATATACTAAAGATCGAGAAAAGACTAAACGATATATTTAAGCTAGCTACGACTTAGAAAGCAATCCTTCTCATGTACGTCATATCGCTTGGGCAAGAATTGCTGACAAAAAGCCTTTCTAGCGACGAGGCCGATGTCTTCTTGCAAAGCAGACGTCGCGAGTACGGTAGCCCGTTAGCTGAGAGTAGCGGCCTTATATCTAGTAAGTCGAAATCAAGAAGCACACACCTACCCCCACCAAACCTGACACGACATATACAGTATTCCTCCGTTTCCTCGAGTACTACCGCGGAATCCTCTTCCTAACCACAAACCAAATCGCCCAATTCGACGTCGCCGTGCAATCCCGAGTGCACGTGGCCATCAAATCCGACGATCTCAAAATGGGTCCAAACGATCAGAATCTTTATGGATTTCATCGACCAATACCATAACAGAGGCGTCGTAGGGAACTACGGTGCCATCAAGGAGTATGCGGAAGAAGAGCTGCATACGAAGAAATTCGATGGTCGCCAGATTCGGAATATTGTCAGCATTGCTATGGGTCATGCGCGCGGAGAGAATTGAAGTGGACAGTTGGAGTTGCAAGAGGGTGGTGTGGTATGTGGAGAGCTTTAAGAAATGATTTGTATGGGCAGATGATTCAGTAGGGGATTGATCAGGCTGATGCTAGGAGGCGGAAGATATAGTTTTTTTTTAAGTTATAGTATTTTGAACTAGGATAGAGGCTTGTCGAGGGTTAGGAAAATCTTATTCTAGTATACTATACTTATAGGTAATTTAATTTGATAGAAGTTCTAGTGTTCTACTACGTTTACAGTTCGCCCGATCTAGACCTAGTATATATATTATACAATACGATATACAATTGCCTTATATAAGAGTCTTAATATAGTATAAGCAAAACACAGCTATAGCCCAGCTTCTTTATTATTGCAATTCACAACACAATTGTATATATATATATATATATATATCGGCATATATACGTGTTTTGACATCACATGGCCGCATTCAAGCTTGTTTGTTCATAGAGACAGACGTACGTCGGTGACGCAGCTGTGGTGTTGCCCGGGGGGGAACGATTCAAGTGCAATCGACGTTCCAAAAGCCACGACGACATCGAAAATATGGCGACGGCAGAGGCTAGTGACGAGAGAAGGGGAGTAGTATAGGTCGTGTCTGATCAAGCATAACTAACATCCTGTAGGTCTGTACTATCGCGTGCGCTGGTGCACTACCTTCTTGCGCATCGAACCTCTAATAAACATGAGCAGAGACGGGAAGTCTCGCGAGAATGTCCTGAATCATCGCCTGTGATCATCCACAACCACTTCGGCCGGATCGTCAAAATTGTCCACCTCCTCAGTGCTGCCACTATGTTGACTTCCTTCGTCTTCATCTGCCGGCTCTATTCGACGCAAGGGCTCAACACCTCCTCTTCGGCCAAAGAAGTCGTCGGTTTGCAACCCCCTTACGGCGTCCGGGTGAATTCTTCGATTCATGTTCTGTCCATTGGTCCTTGCGTGCTTAATGTACAGGCGGATGGGCACCATGGCAGCGTCTCTGCACGCCTCTTTGATGTCTGATCCCGACATGCCAGCAGATACGCGTACAAGCACGTCGAGATCAAACGCCGGCGATCCGTTTGGAAGCTTTCTATGGTCAATCTTGGTGTCGCGCAACGTAAGCTCGTATATCTGCCGTCTTTGTGCGGCGTTGGGTAGGCTGATTGGGAATTTCTTGGGCATTCTTCTCAAGATGGCTTCGTCGATGTCTTGTATTCGATTCGTGGCACCCAAGATGCATATTCTCTGCATACCGCCTTGGGCTGTAGACGATGCAAGACCATCCCAATGTGTCATGAACTCAGCCTTCACCATTCCGCTCGCCTCGTGCTCTCCAGATCTGCGTTGCCCGAGGACTGCATCGATCTCATCGATGAACACGATGGCGGGCTGCAACTTCCTGGCTAGAGAAAATACTGCAGCGACCAACTTGTTGCTGTCGCCATACCATTTCTCGGTGAGGGTCGAGATGTGCAGGTTGATAAAGCAGGCACCACTTTCGCGTGCGAGCGCCTTGGCAAGCATTGTCTTTCCACAGCCCGGTGGCCCGTAAAGCAGCACTCCACTCGGCGCTGTCAGCAGACTGCTGTGGTTCGCGTATAGATGTGGCATAGTAAGTGGATATATCACGCTTTCCCGCAGCTCTTCAATAATCTCGTCCAGGCCTCCAATATCGTTGAATGTCACGGGTATGTCACTTGGGCTCACAACCTCCATGGCTATCGACTGCTCGTACTGATTCAGTGTTAGATGCTCCTTCGGCGGCCGCTCGGCGTAACGTCTTCGATCCTCATCGTCTTCGTCGTCGTAGAAATCGTCGTCGTCGTCGTCGCCGTCGTCTCTTTGATGCTTTCGGAATATCGATTGTATGTGCGACGATGCGGCCAGCTCTTTCTTCTTGGCGTCGGCCTTTGCGCCTGCTTCGGGATCCAGTCTCGACATGATATTGCGCACGGCAAAGTATGCCATGAGTGCCTATTGCTCGCGTTAGCACCATGCTGGCAGTAGCCCAGGCGGTTGAGGTCGTACCGTCGGCACGACCAGGGCCAACTCCTGCAGTATCTGCAGCAGTCGCTTTTCTGTGGCCCCCATACTTGCGCCGTCCAGTCTGCGTAGATGAATAGACGGATGTTGTGTGTGATATGAGAAGACTTTCACATGCTGCACGCGAGCGCTCGTGCGTGCTCGGCTTGATCGTGATCGTGATCGAAAGAACAGGGTGGCGCTTGCCGAAGCTCGGGTCCTATGACGCAGCCCCCTGTCTGCAGCCACACAGGCGCGTCTTTCTCGACGCGACGCGTGCAACAAACAGAATCATTCAGCTTTTCACAACGATACACACCTCACCGCACAACGTCATGACAGCAGCAGAGGTGGAGGCCACGCCGGCAAGCAATGGCGAAATCAAGCCGCATGAAGAATACCAATACCTGAATCTGATCCGGAACATTCTACAATCCGGAGAACATCGCCCCGACCGGACAGGCACTGGCACACTCTCGATCCCCTTTCCGCCTCAACATCGATATACACTGTCCAAAGCAGACGGAACACTGATCTTGCCGCTCCTCACCACCAAGCGCGTGTTCCTTCGAGCTGTCATTGCGGAACTGCTCTGGTTTGTCGCCGCTGACACCAATGCGAAGACTCTGCAGGACCAAAATGTCCACATCTGGGACGGCAACGGGTCGAGGGAGTATCTTGACAAGCTCGGTCTCAGTCACCGCGAGGAAGGCGATCTTGGACCCGTCTATGGATTTCAGTGGAGACATTTTGGCGCTGAATACCAGGATTGTCACGCCGACTATATCGGGCAAGGCGTTGATCAGCTGGCAGAGGTGATAGAAAAGCTGAAGAGCAATCCCTACGATCGTCGCATCATCCTCAGTGCCTGGAACCCAGCAGACCTGAAGAAAATGGCACTTCCGCCATGCCATATGTTCGCACAATTCTACGTGTCCTTCCCTCCGAATGCTTGCGTCCGAGCAGATGGGTCCAAACAAGGCACACTTCACACTCTGCTATACCAGCGATCGAACGACATGGGACTCGGGGTTCCCTTCAACATTGCATCTTACGCATTGCTAACGCACATGATCGCACGAGCAACAGATCTTGTGCCTGGGAGTCTCACGCACACCATGGGTGATGCGCATGTCTATCTCGACCACAAGGAGGCTCTCGAGACGCAGATCCAGCGAGAGCCCAAGGATTTCCCAGTGCTCGTCATACCCAAGGAGCCAATGTGCAGCATAGATGGCTGGAAGGCAGAAGATTTCCAAATCATTGGATATGAGCCGCATAAGACGATTGCGATGAAGATGAGCGTGTAGATGAATGGTTCCGTTGAGTGCTACGCGAGATGAGTTGCGCAAATTTGAGGGCGAGCAAGTTCCGAGCAGCCTTGAGAACCCATGTCACTTATCACGAATCACCAGCTTTCCACCTTCCATCAAATCGCCACTGCCAAACCTGCTCCGTGCCTGTCTTCGACACAATTTCAATCGAGAGGTCGATAGAGCGGCGTCTCAAATGGCCGCGAGCCGATCTCGCCACCAGATGGTGATGCAAAGCGAGCTCTCATTCACTTGCCACGAACTAATGCCGATCTGCCGATGCACGGACCACCTTCTCCTCCATCTACGCGCGCTTAATGAAGAAGTGGATGGGAAAGGGCCGTTTCTCGGACCCTCTGAATCCGTGGGACCATCGCATGGTGTGCGGTCGTTGATCAAGAGAACTTTCTTCTCGTCGATGCACGAAGACTAGGTGCTGGTAGGTGTAGAAGAAAGGAGAAGCGTGCAAAGGAATTCGACACGTCTAGTCCAAACTAGTCAAAAAAAGCAAGCGATAAAGACATCCGCAACCACTATAGGACCTGGATACAGATAGTCTACCCGGATCGATCTAACGGACCACCGAACGCCAAAAGAGCCTCGCAGGAATGACTCTGGGTTTGATGATCTTGCTATGCAAGAAGTACGGCTCTGCAAGCCAGCCATTGTTGCTGTAACTTATGCTAGATCAATGATGAAGTCATCGACTGCCTATGCTCACGAGATAGCCCAAGATGGTAACCACCGCATGAGATCTCATCAGCGGCGAGATCTCGGGATGTAATGTTTCAGAAATGGCGTGAAAACTAGACCGTATGAGCGAGCCAAAAGGCCATACCGGAAGTACCATATTATAAATTTCACATATATATATATATATATAACGAACACTCTTTCACCAAAACTAAAATCCAAATCCCCTCCTAAAACCAAAAAAAAAAAAAAACCGCAAACATACCTACCCACGTACTCATCAAGCCCTCCTCATAAACTTCTCAATCGCCAACCCCCCAAGTTCCTCCATACTCCCCTGTCCCAAAATCTCCAAAACACTCACCTCCGTCCGAAAGACCTGTTTCCACCAAGCCCTCACCTCAATCGCGACGAAAGAATCCATCCCCAGATCCGTCAACGACCGTGAAATTTCGAGATCCTCGGCAGGCCGGAGCAGCATTTCGAAAAGTTTCTTTCCGATCTCCGTGGCCACGAAAGTCCGCGCGCTGGGAGTTTGCAGGAGCTCGGGCTGGGATTGAGCGGCGAGTAAGAAGGACAGGAGTGCGCTGTCGGAGGAGGAGGAGGAGGAGGTTTGGGGGGTTCCTTGCGTGTGGCGGGTGTTGTGAAACACGCCCATACGCCGGTCGGTTTTCCATAGGGCTCTGCTCTCCGGGGAACTGATGGGGACGAGAGAACACATTCCCAGCACGAAATGCTCTGTGGGGACGAAGCCTTCGTCGTTGTCGTGGGCGCAAGGAGAATTGCCGATGAGGATTGCGAGATGCAGAGCTTCGAGAAGTTCGCGTTCGCGTAGTGCGTATGCCGCGCTGGCTTTGACTTTGCGAAGAAGTGTCGTGTCGTTTGCGATGTGGCCGACCTCTTCCATGGCGCCGACGTCGATCACCGAGGCGGGGAGTCCGAATTTTCTGCGATATTGTGCGAATGCGGTCATGAATGCGTTTGCGGCGTTGTAGTTGGCTTGGCCGGGTTGTCCGATTGTCGCGGACACGGAGCTGAAGAGGACGAAAAAGTCTAGCTTCTGTCCCGTGGCTCCGGCGGCGTGGTGGAGATTCCATGTACCAGTGAGCTTGGGGTCCACGGCCGCGAGCCATTCGTCGTGTGACATCCTGGCGAAGTTCTGGTCTCTCAGGACCATGGACATTTGTAAGATCCCCTTGATGGGTAATGTGGCTTGCTCCATCGCTTGCTGGACAGCATCATAGTCGGCGACGCTTCCTCTGACCACCTGCGCTGCACAGCCAGGAATGCTTTCCAGCTCAGCAATGAAGTCCTTGTCGCTCTGGGCTTGACCGGCAGAACGCGACATGAAGATGAGGTGCCGTGCGCCGTGCTCGACCATCCATGATGCGACCGCACGACCCAAGCCCCCCAGCCCTCCGATCAAGAGGTACGCAGCCTGTGGGTCGAACCGCAGTGTGTCAGTCCCAGCCTTGGGATCGTGATCATTGCTGAGGCGTAGCTCGCCATTGTGATCACGCATCTGGACGATAATCTTTCCAAGGTGCTGCCCTTTCTGCATGTAGCGGAAAGCGTCCTCGACATTGCTCGCTGGAAAGGTCTTCATCGGCTGAATGGGATTGATGTATTTTTGTCCATAGTGTTGGATCATGTCGTGCAGTAGACTGGTTTGTTAGCACAAGAACATGGCTTGAGGACGACAGCTGTGGCTTACCGACTGACCACCGATTTCTGCTTCTTGCAGAGCTCGTCGAGATCTACGCAGCAAAAGCTTCGGTTGGCGAGGAACGGAGACATGTCGAGTTTGCCGCTTCCAAGAATGTCTTTTTTCCCGATTTCGACCATTTTTCCGAATTCGGCCACGCACTGCCAGCTTGCATGCAACAGTTCTCCAGAGAGGGAATTGAGAACCAGGTCGACACCACGCCCCTTGGTTGCCAGTTTGAGATCGCGGACGAACGAGGTATCGCGGGAGTTGAAGATGTGATCTCGAGGGATGTTGAAGGTTTTCATGAGGTAAAGCACCTTCTCATCGTTTCCTACCGTTGCGAAGATTTCAGCGCCGACCATCTGTGCTAGCTGGATTGCTGCCAAACCAACACCCCCGCAGGCGCTGTGGATCAGGATAGACTACGAGCAGCGTGTCAGTAGAGGTCTCCGTCGCGGGTGCGAGTGTTCTTGATTACCTGGCCTTTCGTCAATCTTCCTGTGTCGAACACAGAGTAAATGGCGGTGCCATAGACACATGGCATGGTGGCTGCCTCGTCGAAGCTGAGCCCTGCAGGAATTCTTTGGCAAAGCTGGTGTGAAGTCACGACATGAGTAGAGAATGCAGGACCACCTAGCAAGAGGACGCGATCCCCAACTGCGAGATCCATAACATCCCGACCAGTACGCCGCACCACTCCAGCAGCCTCAAGCCCGAGGCCATCTTCACCGACATTGACGACACCTACAGTGCCCAGGATATCCTAGAGGAGGTCAGTAATGGACCGGTCTGGTAGTGGGCAGCGAGCATACTCTGAAGTTCAGCCCAGTACTGTAGACCTCGACTTCCACATCGTCGTCCGCTAGCGCTGCAATCGGACGCTGGAACCATTTTGTACCGGGTGTCAGTCCGAGCTTATCCACTTCCAGAGTTGTTTGTTTTTCGCCGGCTTCGACACACAGAGGCTTCAGCTCGGCCTGCAAATCAAAGGGATGATATCGCCCGACATAAACCTTGTTCTTTCGGATGGCATACTCATAGTCCGGACCGAGATCGCTTTCCACCAGACTTTTCTTGCGATTCTGCAGAAAGTGCGTGAAGACATCAACAACCGTATCCCATGAGTCGTTATCTTCGCGATCACATTCGCACACTGCGAGATCGACAGCCAGCTCCGACCGAACAGATCTCGCAGCACCGAGAATCTGTGCGTAGCGTGGATCGATGCAACGCAACTGAGATGGCTTTGTCATCCACATACAACCTGCTTGTCCGATTGTAGCAATGAGGTTCTGAAATCGCTTCAGCCGTGCGTCGGAGAGATGGTCGAAATATGGCCCAGACTCGTCCAGAATGGCCAGCTGGTCGATATTGGGTGCTGGTTGGCGTTGACGGATATCGCAAACATCCACTTTGTATCCCTTGGAGCTCAAAGCATGGATGAGTTCAGTTGGCGCCATCTCCACGTCGTGCACGATTAGGGTCATGGCTCGTTCAGCGCTTTGCCCTGGGTGTTCTGCTTGAGGCCTGGCCACAATCGTTGCGCTGAGCTGAAACGGTGGGTTCGTATCATATACAGGGCCTTCGATGCTGGAAAAGCCTGCGTCGCTCAGCAGTGCTCTCCATAGTTCTGGTGTAATATAAGGCTCTGTGACCCGCCCGTCAGCCTCACCATTCCACCAACTGGGCATCAAGCCAAATATATAGTTCAACCACTTTGAGGTAGAGCAAATTTCGTGCAAGACTAATCTACCATCAGGGCGAAGCAGCTTGCGAACGTGGCCCAGGGTCGTAGTCAGATTGTCGGTCGTATGCAAAGCATTGGTTGCGATAACCAGATCATAGCTCTCTTCCTCAAAGCCTTGCTTCAACGGATCTTGGTTGATGTCTAGGGTGGCAAATTCCAGATTGGCTACATCCGGACACGATTCTTTCGCAGCCGAAATCCGACTGCTCGACACGTCTGTAAAGGTGTACTTCTGGTATGAGACAGGGCATTCTGGACGGTTCACATCCTGTAAGATTGTCGCTGTGGTCATATCTGTACCCGCTCCAAGCTCAAGGATACGCATTGTCGGCTTCGTGTGCCCCAGGTGGCGCAGCAAGTCGGAGTGGTTGACCTGGCTGATGAAGTTGTAGAGCTCAGCCAATGTGCCATCCGATTGCAACAGCTCCAGTGCATCAGTCCTGCCGGTGAAGATGTCTTCGATGCTGCTGCGTAATGTCTCCATTGCGGCGGCCGCTACGGCCGCAGGTGTATCCGCTAGCTCGTCTTGCAAGACTCGTATACGCTGCATGAGACCTTGACGATCCGAAGACTGCCGAGTATTTGGGAAGGCTGGATTGTACGCATCAAGCCATTGGCGAAACCTGTCCAGATGGGGCAAAGTCGGATCGCTCTTGCAGTCAGCGATGGCCTGTTTCGTATGCAGCACGCAGAGTGTCGAGAGTTCGTCCAAAGAAAGCGTGTACTGAGAGCGGTCTACCGATGGCTTGATCAGACTCGTGACTTGCATAAAGTCAATGTGTTCCCGCCATTCCAAACGAGAAGTAGTGTGTGTGTCAGGGAGCGCCTTCGACACTGTGTCCTTCAGCGGCGATAAAACCATGCCCTGGATATCAAGAACAACGGATCCGTTTGCTGTGGCTTGGATACAACCGCGCAAATTCCCGCCTGACATTAAAGCTGAGGTAGCAACAAGGTCAAGGGCAATGTCGCTACGTTTGATGCTCATATCCTCGATGCGAATGGGCAGCCAAGTCTGCAACACATCTTTGTATATGCCACGAGTGTGGGCGATGCTGGACATCTGCAGCGCAGCATCCAAGATTGTCGGATGCATGTAATATTTGCCCTGATCCTGTCCGGTGCTGCTCGGCAAATTGGCGGATGCTTCATTCCTGGTTGTTGCGGAGCGAATGTTACCAAGTCTCTGAAAATGTGGGCCATAATTAAGCCCGACTCGAGCAAAAGTGTCGTACCAGCGTCTGGAATCGACTATCCTTGCATGTTCTTGTGTAGTCGAACCCATCATGGTATGAACATCTTGGGCCCGGCCTCTCACTTGACCTGAGCAATGTTTGGTCCACACTGATCCATTCGTAGAGCTGATAACGAATTCCCACCATTCGCTATCGAGATCATCCGTCAAACGATGATGTCGGAGGGTCGTCAGAAGCTCGACGGGCCGTTCCTCGAACAGTACTAACGCAGTACGTACGGCAACCTGGCGGAAGCTAACACCATCACCGTCTCCGGCTAGCTGGCGGACAGCCTCAGCAGCCATGGCTACATAGCCGGCAATCGGAAATACAATATCGTCTCCGACACAGTGATCACGAACCCAGCCAGCAGACGAGTCAAGGTGCAGAATGTTCCGCCAGCTGGGCTCCAACTCCGAGCTCTCCAGTGTCCTCGACCCCAACAGATCATGGTGAGGATGTGGCTTTAGCCGCCAGTTTTTACTCAGGCGCGATTCGTACCAGTAGTCGCCGCATGCGCTGTGGTCCCAGGGATAACGAGGAAGGCCCGATAGACATTTACCGCCTACTACCAAGCCAGTGAAATCGATAGCAATTCCCAGCTGATACAGTTTGCCGATAGCACTCAGAAACGTTTCGGAACTGTCGCTGGCACGGTTCATTGCGGTCACGTAAGGCGCGGCAATGCCAGCATGCGCAAGAATCTGTCGACTTGGTCCAGCCAAGGCTGCGTGTGGGCCAATCTCTAGGAACACTGCGTTACTACTGATTGGGTTGTTGATGAGGTTCTCCAAAGCAGTCCGGAAAAGGACGGGTGATTCAAGGTTCATCTGCCAGTACTTGGCATCCATGATCAGATCGTGTTCACAACTTCGTCCATTAACGCTGGAAAAGAACAGTGCCCTAGTTGGTAGTGTCCCTTCAACGAGGTTTTCGATGCTGCGACAATAGTCGTCTCCGATGTCGACCATGTGCTGAGAATGATATGCTTGGTCGACCTTGAGCGGACGGGCCAAGACTTCTGGCCTGTTGCTTCGTACGGCCTCGACAACCTGGCCCAACACATCGGCGTCGCCCGATATTGTCACACTCGTGGGTGAGTTGTCACAAGCTATTGTGACACCTGGACGGAGGTAAGGAACGGTCTCACTCCAGCTGAGACCAACCGCCGCCATAGCTCCTGCACGCTTGGCTTTGCGAGTGATCAGGCCCCGATGCAAGGACGCAGCCATCGCTTCGTATGATGTGAGTGCTCCGGCCGCATATGCAGCCGCGATTTCGCCACTTGAATGTCCTACTACCGCAGAGGGTCTCACGCCAAAGGAAGCGAACAAGTCCACGAGAGCGATCTGGACCGCGGTTGTCAGAGGCTGGGCGAATTCGGCAGCATAGACACGGCTTCTGCCCGACTCTTTGCACAGCTCTATTGCGATGCTCCATTCAGGAGGCTGTGGAAGCCGTTGAAGTTGTTGATCGAGGCGTGAAATTGCTGCGCGGAAAGCTGGCTGAGTGCACAGCAAATGTGATCCCATGCCCGGCCACTGACTGCCCTGCCCAGTAAAAATCATGACCAGGTTGCTGGATATCTGCGGAGTCTTGACTGGTGGGCAAAACGAGAGAGTGTCCTGCGAGCGAGCCACAGCGTATGAGCGATATGGAAGGTGCTCCCGATGATTGGCCAATGTGTGTGATACATCAACATGGCAATCTGACCGATGTTGCACGTGGTGAGCATACAAGTCTCCAAGTCGGGTCACAGAGCTGATGGTAGCTCCTGAGAGAAGC
Source organism: Pseudocercospora fijiensis CIRAD86 (assembly GCF_000340215.1). NCBI lineage: Eukaryota > Fungi > Ascomycota > Dothideomycetes > Mycosphaerellales > Mycosphaerellaceae > Pseudocercospora > Pseudocercospora fijiensis. The sequence continues at coordinate 507,935 of NW_006921539.1, forward strand.
AGGAGTCGCGGAACGTCCAATGTGCGCTCAAAAAAAAGTGGTTTGGAATGAGCTGCCGCCATGGTCGTTAGCCCCAGACTTGCAGCAGAGTCCAAAATAACGTGAGCATTCGAGCCACCAATGCCGAAGGAATTGATGCTCGCTCGTTCAGCTCGGTTTTGCGGCCACGGAGTAGGCTCAGTCGGGACCGTCATGCGGTATTCGTCAAACTTGATTTCAGGGTTTGGTGTGCGAAACTTGATATTGGGGGCAATGGTCCGCTTCTCCAGTGACATCACAACCTTGACCAGAGATGTGAGACCCGATGCACCTTCCGAGTGACCCATGTTTGGCTTGACCGAGCCGATGTACCTTGTACGATCGGACGATCCTTGAGCGCTGAAAACACGTCCGACAGCGTTGCTCTCGATGGGATCTCCGACGGGTGTTCCAGTGCCATGGCACTCCACGAAAGTGGTCTCGGTGGGGTCCAGGTTTGCAGTGGCATAAGCATGCCTCATCATAGCCTCCTGTGCTGTTCCACTTGGGTACGAGATACCTGGGGTATGACCATCGTTGTTCGTGGCAGTGGCTCGAATAACCGCCCGGATTGGATTTCCATCTCGTCGAGCCGTACGTACGGGCTTGATAAAGACAGCATTAATGGCCTCGCCGCGACCGTAACCGTTTGCATCCGCGCTGAATGTCTTGCATGAGCCATCCTTCGCCAGAACGCCTTGCTCCGTCATAGCAGTCGTCATGCCAGGCGCAAGTATGAGATTGGCTCCTCCTACGAGTGCTGCATCGCAGTCTCCATGTTGGATCGCTCGGCAGGCCTCGTGAAGTGCTACGAGTGCCGCAGAACAGCCGGTTCGTATTGTCATACTTGGACCATGGAGGTCCAGCTCATAGGAGACTCGGTTTGACAACATGTAATCTCCATAGCCAGCAACCCGGTGCAGGCCGTATTGCTGCGGGTCCTTGGCGAACATCTCGCACCAGTCCTCGCCGAAGCTTCCCATATAGCATCCGATCCGGCTCCCAGCCCAGCCGACTTCGCCGGCATCCTCCAAGCATTCCCTCGCCACCTCGAGCATCATACGTTGATGTGGATCAACCCGCCTGAGCTCTGCGCGTGGTATGCTAAACATCGAGGCATCTAGATCGCGGACATTGGCATTTTCGTCGTCAAGAAAGTAGCCGTGTTCCGTTTGTACTGTTCCTGGGTTTGCCTCTCCAACGTAGTAAGAATCGATGTTGTACCGCGAGGCAGGGACACGAGAGCGAGCATCGCCTTTGTCCAGCAAAAAGTGCCAGAAGTCTTCCGGGGTGGAAATTGCTCCTGGCAGTCGCAGAGCCATGCCACAGATGGCAATCAAATCATTCGGGTCGAGGCCCCCAGTTCGGTCTCTGCCATAACTGTGACTGTAATGCCGTCCGCTCGTATCAGCGGAGTGATCGATGGGGCCTGTACGGCGAGCCATGGTGAAGGAGCAGCCTGATCCAGACACTGCCCGTTGTGTGGACGATGGAGGTCGAGTTGAAGTACTGAACAATACGGACAGCCCATCGCTGTCGACAGCACAGTTGGCGAAGGAGCAGCCTGATCCAGGCACTGCCCGTTATATAGACGATAGAGGTCGAGTTAAAGTACTGAACAATACGGACAGCCCATCGCTGTCAACAGCACAGTTGGCCAAGGAGCAGCCTGATGCAGACACTGCCCGTTATATAGACGATAGAGGTCGAGTTAAAGTACTGAACAATACGGACAGCCCATCGCTGTCAACAGCATAGTTGGCGAAGGAGCAGCCTGATCCAGACACTGCTCGTGGTGGAGTTCGCGTCAAAGTACGGAACACCACGGACAGGCCATCGCTGTCGCCAGCATAGTGGCGTCCCGAGACGCGAACGTCGCTGCGCGGGCACCGATCTCCGCAGTGACGGTCCCATGATCAAGCCGGACTGTCGATTTGTCTTGTCCGGCTTACGCTTCAATGCCATACCGCCGCATGGACGTGTTGTTGTCCCGACTCGGAACCTCGGACCGAGCCGTGATGGACCGAGCCGCGGTATCCTTGGCACTGGTGACCTCCTCCCATCAACATCCGCATCCACATCCGCATCCGCATCCCGTCCTCCGACAACCTCACGGCCACGTCTCAATCAAAAGCTCTTTCGCCTTCCAGCAGCCACCGCCATGTCCTTCATCAAGTCCACTACATGTAGTCGCGGTGCACGACTACCTCTCGAACCGACAGTATGCAGACTCGACCACTTTCTCGATGCGTGAGTGATGAACAGTGGGCCATCTTGTCCCCCGTCATCACCTACTGGACTGTTTCCGCATTCTACGAACTGCTGGACTACTTCGACCTGTGCAACAAACACCGCATCCGCCTTCGGCCCGCACCGCCAAGGGAGTCTGGGAAGCTGCAGAATCAGAATCTCGTCACTCGCGGCGCCGTCTTTCGCCATGTTCTCATGTCCCAAGTTGCCCAGACGGCTTTACTGTGGGCAGCATCAGCATCAGCATCAGCATCAGCACAGCTGCCCGCAGAAACGGCTCTCCAAAGTCCAGCGCAGGGCTCGGGACGGATAATGACAAATGATACAATCCTGCTCGCGGGAGCTGCCCCGGCAGGCCCCGGCCCAGCCACGCTCCACGGCCTCCTCCACGGCGCCTTCAACATGCTGTGGCTGCTGTCTCGGCAATTCTGTGCTCTAGTAGTCCTCGACACCTGGGTGTTCTGGACGCATTATGCCGAACATCGCAACACCTGGCTTTACAGGAACGTCCATGCAGTCCATCATCAGCTGTACGTTCCGTTCTCCTTTGGCGCGCTCTACAACCACTGGTTCGAATCGCTCTGCGTTGATGGAATGGGTGGCATCCTGGGTGTATGGGTCATCGGGCTTTCGAGCCAAGAAACGATCTGGTTCTACGCCTTGGTAACGGCAAAGACGGTCGAGGATCACTGCGCGTACGATCTCCCGTGGAGCCCGTTTTCGATCTTCGGGAAGTTGACCGGCGCTGATATCATTTACCACAACGTTCATCACGAGCGCTGGGGTCTGAAGGTAAGCATTGGCCGAAACCTGCTTCAGCGAACGTGCTGATCGTGGTTAGACAAACTTTCAGATCTATTTCACATGGTGGGACCGGCTGCTCGGCTCCGAATACCGGGGCCATCGTAGCATATCTGATGCAGCGCAGTCGCACGAGCCAAGACCACTTGCGCGCGGCTCGCAGGGTAAGCTAGATTGAATGCAATTTGCTTACGTTCATATCCGGACTATGAATCTCAAATATGATCGGCATGCAAGATTCAACCATCGAGTCTCTAGATATCCTTGTTTCCTGCACAGAGTCGGTCTAGCCTCCTTCTCAACCAGGGCCACACGGCGAGCATAGCAAGGGACGCGAAAAAGTCCACGAGGCCAAGCCCACGCGCGGGCGAAGGCCCCCTCATACCGGCGTATAGTAACTCTGACACCGCACTGCCATCGAGAATGACAAAGTCTTTCCCTTGTTCAACGCCATGGACGATGCGCTCAGCGACATACCTTGCAGTGGGGACTCGCTTTAGCAACTCCTCTTCGCTCTCGACCAGTGTGCCCTCGAAACGGCAAGTCATAACTGGCTTATGCTTCTGCTCTTCCAGAAAAGCAGCGGATCCAAAATTCGACGGAAATGCACAGTGTATCTTGTAGTCTGAGATTGCTCCCGGGCCTGAGTACTGGTATACTTCACTTCGTAGGATATCTGCCAACGCGCGTACGGCCGCTTTGGCAGCTAGTGCAACCTCTCGTCAGCACAGGTACAATTCGACACGGCAACGCGGTCACACATACGGGTGTACGCATCGTACCCAGGCAGTCCAACGAACACTGCAGTGCTGCATATAAACACGATGCGCCTCTTTCGCTGCTCTGACGGCTTGAACCCATTTGATAAAGACATACGCTTCTTAGCATCATCTTCAAGCCACAACTTCAGCATCGTTTGGGCTGCGAATGCGGCTGTCAGATAGTTGTTGCGCATACAGTCTTCAACATGGCACGGGCTGATGTCTCGCAAGAAGCCATTCTCAACGACTGCCCCGCCGGCTGCGCAGTATATCACATCTGGGAGTTCTCGCCACGATCTGAAGGCCTCCTCCGTCTTCGACAAATCAGCCAGTGCGCACGGCAGAATCCTGCTGCTTTTCCATACCTTAGCACTGTTGGAAAGATCCACAGAGATATAATTAACTAGGTTCCCACAGCAGTCAGATTGTGTCAACTCTCTCTGAGCTGCTTCCAGCGCTGTCGAATCCCGGGCAATGAGCGTAACATCAGTCCCTGCGTAGCAGTAGTAAGTAGCTTTCGAATACGTGGTAAGTAGCCGAAGACTAACCTTTGCCAAGCAGAATGCTGGCAATCTCCTTGCCCAGTCCTTTAGAACCGCCTGTTATGACCGTGTGCATAATGACGACGAGAAGCACGGCAAGGTCGCGCTGATCGCGATCTGAGCCACGTCAACGTAAATAAAAAGCTCGCAGTCGGACATCGAATCCCGTTTGTCGGGCAGTCTGCATCACAGCAATAACGACCGGGTCCCGGTGTCCGACCTGAGTACCTATGTCCAGTACAAGAGGCTGAAAGGGGCTACGATACGACTCAATTTGTTTCACCAGACTTCTTCGACCGTGCGCACATTCAGCGATATCATGGCTTTGTCGATGCTCGGTGGGTGGGCATCTGCCCAGAGACTTCGATCCCCAACTCTGCCTAGCAACACTCCTGCGCTCTATCGTGGTCTCGAAAAAGCGTTGGACGAGAAGCGAGCACACCACGGGCTGGTCAATCTTCGCCGCCCTGTACCAGGCGCCGCCGACTTCTCATCCAATGATGCGCTGTCTCTCGCGTCTACCGGTCAGATTCGAAAGGCATTTTTCGAAGAACTCTCACGATACCCGGACTTCTCACTTGGAAGTACTGGCTCACGGCTACTCGATGGCAACAATACCTACGTTGAAGACATCGAACAAGAAGTGGCCGACTTCCATCGTGCCGAGACAGGCCTTATTACCAACTCGGGGTATGAAGCCAATGGTGCCATCTTCACGGCCATCCCCCAGCCAGGCGATGTCATTCTCTACGATGAACTTATTCATGCAAGCGTCCACGATGGCATGAAGCACACAAAGGCGTCCAGCAAGCTTCCTTTCCTGCACAACGATGTAGATTCCTTCGCGAGCACTCTGCGCTCAGTCCGAGACGCGCATCCTCGCATCCGAGCGGGCGAGAGCACGATCTTCGTCGCCGTTGAGACGGTGTACAGCATGGATGGGGACGTTTGTCCTCTCGCAGAGATGGTCGCCACCGCGAAACAAATCTTCCCTTTTACGCAGACGGTCCAATTCATCGTTGACGAGGCACACAGCACTGGTGTCATTGGTCGCCGTGGCTCTGGCTTAGTCTGTCTGCTCGGACTGGAAAAGGAGATTGCGATACGTGTGCATACGTTTGGAAAAGCGTTAGGATCCCACGGAGGTATCTCAGCCAATCGATTCATCCCTCGACGGTCGATGAATTCATGCTGACCGCTCACACAGCTATCGTCTTGGCGAACGACACGATTCGGAATACGCTCATAAACTTCGCTCGTGGCGTGATCTATACCACGGCTCCGTCTTTTCCTATGCTGGCCGCCATTCGAGCCGGTTATGGTCTGCTCAACAGTGGGGAGACCCAGCAGGTAAGAGCACCCTACTCGAGCACATCACACAGCTTCCAAACCACTAATGACGAAATGCAGGCGCAAGACAAGATACAAAAATTGATCAAGCACTTCTTCGCCACCATGGCGAACAGCATGACCTTTGCGCGCGCCGAGTTTCTGGGAATGTGCTCCATTCCCGTAATGGAAAACTGGGAGACGAAACCTTTCCTCTCTCACATCGTTCCAATCTGGACCAAGGAGAAATACAACTACTACCTCATGTTCCACATTCAACTAGCCGGCTACTGCGCATGGGCCATCGATAGTCCCGTGGTGCCCGAAGGCACGGGAAGAGTGCGATTTGTCTTCCATGCCAACAACACCCTGGCTGAGGTTGATGGCTTGGCTCAAACGATCCTCGAGTTTTTCAGCGAGATGATTGAGTTGAAAAGTAGCAAATCTACTCCGAGAGCGGCGCAGAAGGTTTATCGCTACTTGTCTGAGCGTAATCTGGGCGACGGCCCTACTGTCAATATTCAGTACTCCAAGCCTGAGTTGGTGTACGCTGAGACTGGGGCGGTGGCTGCGGCTATGTAGTGGGAGATACAGGATTCGAAGGCCGTGACGTCAAGTGTAGCTAAATCTTTGCTTCGCTTAGCTAGATGTATTTCTCATGCCAGCCTGATTATACTGATGAATTTCATCTTAGTTGTCGATTGTGAGTGATTAATTACAAAATCGCAGTCATAATCACAATAGTAGGAGAAGCTAGGGGAAGCAGCCTACCTTGAGCTAAGTAAGCACAATTCAGACCCACTTTAGTGAAGGAGTAAGGTATCATTGCTAGACAATAGCTATCCTTTACCAAGGACATCCTTATACATTAGGGAGATCAAGATACAGCGAGCTTGTCGCCTTGTTCAGAAGGCTGATATAGCCTAGAAATGCTACTATAGACACATCTTGGTCGAAGGAAGTGATTTGGCAAGTATAATCACAATCACTTTGCCGGGAATCACAACCACAAACAACAACCATAATCTCATCACACCAAAGGCGCCTCCACTCACGGACCTCTTGCTCTCTCGGAAAGGCACATCGCCTGCACCTCCTGCTAGAAACACCCGTCCTCGTAGTTTCAACCCGATCCCGTGTCCGAGACCACGGGTTCCGTCCTCCGGGCTCGACTGACAGCATCCTGTTATGTCCTAGCTATGATACACGCCCAAACCCACCCACACAATTCGCTAGAATTGCTAACCACGGAACATCGCTACTGCTCCCATGTCTAACTCTCTGGAACTGCATAGCAGCCGTGATCGTCACCCTAGAGGCCTTCATCAAGCACCCAGAACCTCCCTATTAAAATTCATGCTGCCAAAACAAAGCAGCCGTGCGTTTGCGTCCACGTTTGCAGCACTCAGCATCATGGTCTTCATTGCATCGCTAGACGCGACCGCATTGTCTACATCTTTGGCAGTAGGTCAGGCCCGGAAGCAAGGGAAATGGAAAAAAGCCTTGAATGCTGTGGGCTTACAAGAGCAGGTCATCGCAAACGTTTTGCATGGGACGACGCTATCCTCGTTCTGGGCGAGCACTGCCTTCCTGCTGGCGAATGTGGTATCCTTGCCGCTATACCTGGCCTTGACGAACATCGTGGGACGCGTCTACCCTCTCCACGCCGCACTGCTGCTCTTCCTGCTCGGCTCGATCATTTTCGCCCTCGCATCAAACATGACCGTGCTCGTTATCGGACGGATTTTCCAAGGCCTCGGCGCCGGCGGCATGGATGTGATCCCTGAGATCATCGTGTCCGATATCACGGAGCTGAAGAAACGACCTCTCTACTTGGGGCTCCTGGGTCTGCCCATGGCGGCGGGCAGTGTCCTAGGTCCTATCATAGGTGCTGCGCTCGCCGATGGATCTAGAAGGAACTGGAGATGGATCGGCTGGATAAATCTCCCACTTTGCACCACTGCTTTCGGGCTCATGCTTCTCACAGAGACTGGGAAGATAGATTTCGCTTTGATGGTGTTTCGTGCACGGGTATTCGACTGGATCGGGATGCTGCTGTGTACGACTGGCCTGACTCTTTTCGTTCTACCGATCAGCTGGGCCGGTGCGCTGGCGCCTTGGAAGTCGTGGAGAACGATTGTCCCGTTGGGAATAGGTTTTGGGCTCCTCATACTGCTGGTCGTGGTTGAGAGACGTCGAGATGAGCCGATGTTCCCGCGCCGTTTGATGAAGCCGACGACTGCAAAGGCGTCGCTGATCGCAGTCTTCCTCCACGGCGCGATCGTGTATGTCTTATTGCTGTATCTCCCACTATTCTTCCAAGCGGTTCATCTTCAGCAACCAATGCAGACCGTGGTGTCGATGCTACCGTTGAATCTTGCCGTCATCATCTGTGGCTTTGTTTCTGGCGTGATTGTCGAGCGATTTGGCCAATATGTCTGGACGATTCGCATTGGAGCTTCTCTTCTGGCTTGTGGCGTGGGACTTCTATCATTGCTCAAACGATCCACGCTCCTTGTGGAACAAACAATGTATGAGCTCATTGCTGGAATTGGCCTTGGTTCACTGTACACCATCTTGACCATTCCGATGCAGGCATCAGTACTGGATCCTGAAGACATGGGTCTGGCAGCAGGTATGATAGCGTTCGCCCGCTTATTAGGAGGTGCCTTCGGACTTGCTATCTCTTCCACGGCGTTCAGCAGCACTTTTCACCTTTCACCAGGCCTTCTCGAGACTGGACGGCTTGTTGACGCCAACGATGCGATAAGCTTTATACCGATGCTTCGTAGCACGAATTTGACGCAAGAGGTACTTGGCGAGGCGATCGCAAGCTATAGGACAGCCTTCTCGACAGTCTGGTACGAGATGACAGGGTGCAGTGTCGTGGCATTCTTAGCGGTGCTGTGTATAAAAGCCTTGCCATTGCAACCGAGCATCGTCTAAACACAAGCAGACTAGCAGCGATGTCTCAAAAAACATTCAATTCCGTTAGGAGGTCATTAGAATGAAATGCAGGTTGTATAGTAATTAAGATGAATGCCATGGAAACAGAAGTCGGTCGATATCATCCGACTCATCAGGCAAAGAGTACTGCTGTAGTGGCAGTTGGCATATGTCTCCAAACAGTGAACCGAGAGGCTCAACGGCAAGACTGTCGTCGTCTAAGAAGAATTAGTGATATTGTCATCTCAGACCATTAGGGACATACCTATGGCCAGTGCATGAGCCCATGGATCTGGCGTGACGGCGTCAAAAGTCTTGTGGGCATGAAATGAGATATTGCCGGCCATTTCGGACAGTATGTCGGCAACACTGCTCATCTGCCTGGCGTATGACACCTCACCAGACCCGTTGACTTCCATCTGTTCTCCCAGCGATCGCAAGATGGCGGCGGAAGCTTGCAGGCGGTGTAGATCGTCTGGGTTGGGATGACGCAGGTGGTGAGCGCTCAATTTTAGAAGTGCCAGAGGTGGTGAAACAAGGACATGTCTGGCGTGAAGGAAAATCACTTAGCAGGGAACACATCAGCAAGCGGCGCGACTCACCTTATCATGCTCACGAAGCTTTTGAGCTGCTCACTACTGTTCCAAATGTGTATTATCGTGTCCAGATAGGTTCTCGAGTCGTGTAGGATAGTTTCCGTGCCGGCACTTGAAGTACCGAAGTAGTTCAATAGAATACGGCACCATCTGCATCCCAACTGAACTTCTGGAGATATCGAAGTCGGGTCTCTTTCCAACACTTCATCCAGAGTGACTCGCACTTGTTCAACAGAATTATTCCCACCCGATGTAAGATCATCAAGCGCGGGAGCCTCAGAATGGAGACCAGCATTGATCTGGTCTTCGATGCTAGCAAGCTGAATCCGCAACAAGAAGTCCTGGCAATCTGGATCGATTCTTTTCGTAAGCAGCTCCATATTATCGGGGGAGATGCGAAAAGAGATCGTTAAGCTTCTGTTCCACGCGCTGGAACACTCCAAGATGTATAGACAAGCTGAGACATTGGCTCGCTCAGCTCTAGCAAGTGCGTCCTGTCCGCTGCAGAGATGGTTCCTTTGGTCAAGTCCAATGGATTTCGCCAACTGCAAAGCGTATCCGAATAAGCGATCGAAAACATCTGGTGTGAAGTGATATAGAGCGATGATTGCCTGCACCAATATCAGACGAGCCTAGAAAACCAAGTTTCGGTCAGAATCACCCGCTTACCAATGAGGTTAGAGCCTGAACATTTGCTAAGCGTGGTAGAAGAAGAGTGTCCGCTATGCAAATTCCACGTCTTGCGTTCTCAAAACAGACGTCAGCAACGTTCTCATCGATTGATTGCCACATCGTCTGCTGAGAAATCCTTTCTTTCGATGGAGTTCGTGCTTGCCTTGTTCTCGCTGTAACGATCATTAATATAACATTGTTCGCACACAGAATTAAAGCATCGTCTTTCTCCTCCTTCTGTTCATTGTACAGGATGGACATGAGGCGGCTCAGCCCTTCAGGCGTCCAAATTGGCAGCGAAGGATGAACGCTGTCAAAGTACGGCCCGACTGAGGCCTCGAACAATGCTTTTGGTGGAGTTTCTAGAGGCGATTTGTCCTTGGGAAGCGATCCGGATGAGTATTTCAGGTCCAATGCTTCTAGACGTTGAGCAGTCATAGCAGCGACCAGGGCATGAGTCGGCATTTCCGGCACATCCGGACTGGCAAGAGAGCCCAAAGTGTGGCATTGGAACTCTTGTACCAACGAGAAAAGCGACAGAGGCCCATGATAGCGTTCGTACAATGTCTCAGCGTCTAGAATTATTCCACGATGGCCAGACTTGAGAGACAGATTTAGACCGGAGCGATTGCATGGTGTCGGTAGGCCATCTGCTTCGCTCATTGGACTCGGACTGCCCTCCCCAGAGGACGAAGTGAGAAGCCTCGCTTGCGAAGGCGTTTGCATGCTGTGCTTGACCAATTCTTCCAATCGATCAAGACGGCCTTCTATGCATTCGACAGAGTCGAGACGATCCTCGAGACTCTCTACTTGCGCTGCCCTGCCATAAATCCTTGGTCAAACTGAGCTGCGGCGGTAATTTTTCGGGCGTTGCTTACAGTTCAGCAGTACGATTTGGTCGTTTTCCGTAATCGGACCATGTGCATTCCAGTTGAAGACGCTCGCAATGCTGGCAACATGGACGCTCTCTTCCGCATCGTATTTTCTTCACTCGGCATTGATCGCAAGCTATTTGGGGTGTTAGTCAAACACTGCCAGCCGTGGAGTTCTGCATGCTGCCACTTACCTGGGTCGTACGTGCTGTCTCGAACGGCTTTCTGCCTTCCACCTCGGCCTGCTCTTGATTCAGTTCTTAGACCCATTGCGTAGGCTGGGAGGTTCAGTCACGGCTAGGAGTAGAGGGTGTCTAGATGCGAGGAAATCCCGCCACTTATGGCCTAATATGTCCAACGCCAAATACAACCACCAGCCATGGCTGACAGTGTGCATGGCAAGCCTACAATCGTCGGCCAGATGAAGGCGATGCTGGTTTACTGCTTGCTGTGCCTTCGCAAGGCAGGGCATATCGTGCCGCCGCCCGCCGGTCAACAATCGTGCCACCGTGCAAGGGAGCATTGTCGAATTGCGAGCGAAGTTCACCGTATTTAACAAGGGTCGGTCCGCCTGTAGACACAGCGGTGCGCCGAGTCTGGATTTCGAGAGCTGAAGATCTGATTGACTGTATTCTGACTGCCCGTGGGACAACCCAAAAGGGCTATATTACTGGACAAACTGCTCAGACTGAAAGGTAGGAACTGTTCGGCCGTAACTGAACTGCTATTTGCACTAGAATCTGCGCTTGATTACGCGGATCTGACCATCGTCCGATTTCCGCACACATCCGTGTACAACGTTCTTCGCCGCAAATTAGCGCCCACGTAGCTACGTTCCTACTAATCGACTAATTCTTATCCCTTCTACTACACTACTGCACGTACCTGGCCCTACTAGCATACTATATAACTGCCTAAAAAATTAATTAAAAATATATATAGTATATAGATAGATATTCTTTCTATAGCGATATATAGAAAGGATATAAGTAAGAATTTTTAGACAGTCTAATATCGCATTTATAGTCGATTAATAATAGCGTATATAAATATACACCTATAAATAGATATATAAGTTAATCTAGTATTTTTATAAAAGAAATACTAAAATAGTAGCAAAAGTTTTTTTTAACTTACTATTAAATTAGATAGCTACTTTATTAATATGTTAATATAAGAAATACTAGTACTAAAAATTATTAGGTACTAGTATAAATTACATATAATAGAACTAGTTCCTACGGTCCTAATATAATATCTTTTTATTCCTAAGGATTATTAAAAAAGCCTACTAGCAAAGATTACTTGATAGTAAATACAAAAAGAGTTGTATACAATATATAGCTAAAAGAAATACTCGATATTAGTAGATATCTATTTAAATTTATACTAAGGAATTTATAAAGGAAAATCCTAAGGGTTCTTTATCTTAAAGTACTAGATTAAATATTAGAAACATAGTACAACTAGCAGTTCTTACAGCTCTAATACTATACTTTTTATTAGAGTCTTATAGAGACTAGTATAGGATACTAGTATATAGAGCCTACTACTAGTTAGGTATTTAGGCTAGTTTAGGGCCTTATCTATAAAGCGGGCGACCTCTAGTACTTCTCGGACCGTAACTAGTGTTAGGTAACTAGGAATAGTACGCTTACAAGATACACAACAATTTCCTAGCGCGAACTATTCTTAGCTCTAGATTAGGATACTCTACTAAGCTAGGTACGCTTTCGTTAGTTAGAATTAGGGTACCGGTTGCTAGAGGCTAGTAATGTCTAAACCTTAGCAAGTAGTAATTACTATCCCCGGGCCTATAGTAATTACTATAGAAATTTCAAGACGTAGTAATAATAATTACTATTACTATTTTTTTTAGAATTCTATAGTAATAGTAATTACAATTTACTATTACTATTTAGTAATTACTTATTACTATATAGTAATATAGCAATTACTATATACTATTTATATATAGAGAAGTATAGTGCTATTTTTTAAAGTAGCTACGTCCGTATAACGTCTATATACTAGTATTGTAAGAAGGGTTATGTTAGCAGGTAGATAGGGTAGTAGTAAATTAGTATAGTATTCGATAGAGATCTCGGAGGAGAGGGAGGAAGGCAGGAGAGTTGGCCTAACGCTAAGCGCCAAGCCCTGCCTAAGGCATTAAGACCCTAGCTTTACTCGGCCTAGTTATATGCTAATTACGTGTAGCCTCTTTAGCCCTAATATACGCTTCCTTTCTAAAGGCCGCGCCCTCGTAGCCGGTCTTTGTTCTAGTCTTAACCCCTATTGCTGCTAACTTAGTAGGTCTAATAAGCCGCTTAGTCCGCGCTAAATTAAATACTTAACCACCTAATTATGTAACTATATTAAACCTTACCTTCTAACACAATGTCTAATTCTAACTGCGCTATCCCTATATATAATAAACTATAAAGTAATATATATCTATAAGAATTAAGGGCCTTCGACTAATTATAATACGAGCGCGTCTTCCCTACTATAATAGGTAGACGTACGAGGTATTGTAGCCCTACCTCCGCTCTACGTAATGTCGTACCGAGTTCTTTGCGTCTACTCTTAAAAGACCTAGCAATGTCCGCTCCCGAGGGTTTGTCCGCTTCCGAGGGTTATTATTTACTATCGTAGTTTTACTAGCCTAAATTAGTTAGGTTTGGTAGCCTTCAAGTATCAACTAACTATATCTTTTCAAAAAACTCAGTTCTTCTAGTTTCTATAGGTAAAGGCTATTATAAGTATAGTAGTAGAGGTTCGCCTCGCTTAAAGGGTCGGAAAGATCGAGGAGTAACCTATTGTCCGCAAGATCGACCCCGGCTAGCTTAGCTCTATAGTTTTGCCCTTAGTTAGTTAGTCTATTAGTCTACTTAATCTTTTAAGCGGCTTAAAGTTTTGACTTAGCCTTAAAGTTTTAATCAAAGTTTTAATTAAAGGTGCCTTAGGCTCGTAGTGTAGGTAAGGTTAATAATAGTAGCGACTAGTATTAGCTAGTAACCGGCCCTATATACCTAGGCTGAGTTTTAAGCCTATATAAGAGGCCTCCTTCTGCATTGTAGATAGAGCACTAACCTCGTATAGTACATTGTTTACGTTACACTTCTATAATGCCTATATTGCAGGGCTCTAGTTATTAGCCTAAGCAACCGTCTTGTTATCCTATTATGCTAAATATAGCTGCCTATATTGCTATAGGTTATATTACCCTCGGTGGCCTATACTATTACTGCTAGTAGTAGTAGTAGTTTTAGTTTCCGTCCTTTATTAGAGCCGAAGGTAGGGCTATCTCTTTATATCTAACAGGTTCGGGTATGTTAAAGGTAGTCTCTAGGCACGAATAGCTATAACTAAAGCAAGGGCACGACAAGAGCCTACGATACGGACGATACCGAAGTATCTTAAGGGGCTATTACGATAAGTAGAGAAACCTCTTAACGAGGGCATCGCTTTAACCCCGAAAAGCTGCAAACCCTTAGGACTATTACAGCTTAGGGCCTAGTCTATAGCTATAGCTAGCTTCTAAGGACTCGGCTCCGGGTCGAAGACCTATTTAGCACCGCTTGCTCGAGATAAGCCCCGCCTAAGGAGGAGATAGACTAATTACCTATCGGCCTTGCTTAGTTTGCTAAGACTATTAATTAATAGCAAATACGGATTGTAGGTCGGATAGCCGGGGAGTCCCCTATTAATCGGGTAGGGCGTCCCTAGATTCGTAGCCTCGCTTAGATAGTGCTTAGCCTTCTACTAGAAAAAGAAGGCTACCGCCTCCCCCGCCTAGCTAAAGGAGATACGAGCTAGTTTCTAGGATCTAGGAGTAAATAGAGATTGTAGTCTCTCCCTCCGAGCGGCTTTTATCCAAAATCTACTAAACTAAGCTCCTAGAGGTAGTTAGGCGACCCCTAGGAGGCTAAATCCTAATGCTACCCTAGGGGTAACACTAGGAGAAACAGCCTAATATACTACTCTCTCGTATAGCAATATTATAACAAACCAAACAGACTAAAGTTACTAAAAACACATTTATATAGCATTCTATTTTAACTTTATATAGCATTCTATTTTAACTATTTTAACTATTTTATAATAATCGAATAAGCTCTAGCTCTAGCGAAAACGAACATTAAGAATTAGCGGAATCCTCTAAATCCGAAAACGCCCCTAATCCTATTAACGAAGAAATTAGGCGGCGACTAGTTAATATAAGTAAGCCTTCTACGCCTTCTACGCTAGAGGCGCTCTATACTATTCTTATAAAGATAATAGAGAAGCAAACTAAGCTTCTCCGTTAAAACAAGCGTCGCCCGCTAGAGCTAAGGAGCAGTATAAATCCCCTATTCGAAGGGTAGAACGCTATAGCACATATAGAACGCTTTAAGGAAGGCTTAGTTAATTACGAGCTCGATAGAGAATCCGACTAGTACAAGATTCGGTCCTATACGAGGACTACCTCCTCTAAGCTTTACCGAACCCTTAAAACCCTAGTTAGCTACCTAGAAAAGGACGACAAGTCTAATTCTAACTAGGAGACCTTTAAGATAGCCTTTATAAGGGAATATCGGGAGCGCGATAGCCGTCGCATTAAAGGCAGTCGTACGTAGCTCGAGTCCCTCTGCTTAGTAAGGCGCACTAAGGATAACGACCTAAAGGGGTATATCCGCGAGTTTGTCGAGTTAGCGGACGGCATCGAATAGAGTAACCTCGAAAACTCTTAGAGAACGAGGCTGCTCCTCTAGGGATTGCCGTAGCCTATAGCTTAGCGTATCTTCCGTCGCTATAAGCTTAGCGAGTCCGATCCTAAGAGTTTTAGGAAATACAAAGAGGTCCTAGTATATATTAAGGCCGACATTAATAGCACCGCCGATGCGAGGAAGTTTATCTATAGCGAAGATAGGAATAACCTAGCGCAGGTTAGGAAAGACACTATAGGAAGCAAGGGACCTAAGTTCCTTCCTAAATCGCAAAGTAGTCCTAAGACCGTAACTCCTACTATTACTAAACACTCTTAGGACGTCGCGGACTTAGCTAAATCCCTAGCCTAGCTAAACCTAAATACGAAAGCATTATAGCGAGTTAGGGAGGTTATTAATGCTACTATACTAGGCGATATACTACTAGTCTACTAGGTTTTAGATCCTAACTACCCTAAAGCCCCTTTAGTAGATGTCTACGCTATACGGAAGATCTATTCTAACTTAGATAGCAAGTGCTAGATGTGTAGCGGGTTTAAATATGTCTAATCGTCCTACCCTATCTAGAAAGAGCTTCTTAAAAGGAAGCTTATTATATAAGTAAATAGCCGATTCTACTATATAGACACTAGCGATAAGATTGATTTCGAGTAGAATCGGAGAGCCCCGAAGCTACCTTAGCTAAAGACCCTTCTAGAAAAGAAGTATAGCGGCAAGATCGAGTTTAAGGATACTAGGAATAGTACCCTCGCCGCTATTGCTAAACGAGAAACTTAGAAGGTTAGGGCAAAATAGGTTAAGGAGCGGAGTAGTAATAGTACTACTAAGCCTATTAAGGTCAACTTTGTTTCTTAGGATCCGGACGCAGTTACTAATGTTTACGCGGTTACTAAGAATAGTATAGATGTCTACGCTGCTATACGGTCTTAGACCTAGTCCTAAAACAAGGGTAAGAGCCCTTAGAATCCTATACGCCCTAGTACGGCGGCCCCTACTAGGGTACTAAAGAATAAGGCGGCCGATAAGGCTAAACAATAACGAGAATTAACCGCTAAAACTAAGACTCTCTAGATAGCTATAGACCGCGCTACCCGATCTAGCACCGTACCTATTACCGCACCTAGTACCCTACTTATAGAAAGCCTAGTCGTCCTAGAGACTCTAGAGGTCGATATAGAGGATGTTACTACCGACATTAGTAGTACCCTAGGTCTAGCTAACCTACCGGCCTACAAGCGAAAGTTATCCGATCTAAAGAGCTTTCGCTTCGATAGGTATATAAAAAAGTATAGTACTAGCCTAGCTAACTCCTTAGACACAAAGGTAAACGCTCTCTTCTAGGCTTTATAGTTCCTAGACCTTAAGTCTAATGTATCTATAGGAGAGCTGCTAGTATACGGTTTACCTACTAACCTGTTCTAGAGCCGAATCCCTAACGATACTACCTTTATAAAAGACCTCGCTACCTTCCGAAGAAAATAGGGACGAGAAGATTATATCGACGTCTCTTCTCTATAGTTCCTTCCTAAATTTTTAGGTGCCTAAGAGTTAGTAGAAGGCGAATTAGTAACCTACGAGAGCTAGGAGACTATCGATAATGCTAACGAAGAGGGGATTAAGGAGATAGGCCGAGGGGATAGTAATAATGCCGACCCTACTCTAGTTTTAGTTTCTATTAAGGCTATCCGATTTACTAGCTAATAAATCGGTCGAGTAGGACCTCCTCGACCTAAAGAACTTTACTCTATCCCTAATAATATAGACCTTTCCGCAGTTACCCGTTCCTTCGCCGTCGTCCCTACTATCTATATTTAGGTTACTATCGGGAGCTATAGTTAACAGATACTAGTAATGCTTAATAATGGTTTAGAGTTACTTATTATAAGTAAGCGCTAGGCTAAACAGCTTAGACTACTAATAAATAGAGACATTTCCCTTAGTATATAGGGAGTAAATAGGGAGGTTACGCTAGTAGGTACCTACTACAATATTATAGTAGACGCTTTCGGCATATGCTTTTCCTTTACCTTCTAGATTGCCGCCGACCTAAACACGCTAATCATTCTAGGTCGGCTATAGTCTCGTATAACTCGTAGTATCTAGCGCAACTGCGACAATAGCTCCTAGGAGGGAACTATCGCTAACTAGAAGGATAACCGAGTCGTATTTACTAGTTATGTCGGCAACACTAGCTACAAGTCCTACGAGGATATCCTTGCTGCTTCTAGACGGTCTTCGGGAAACGCTACGGCGCGGTTATAAGACCGGCAATCTGCGCTATAAGTTAGTATAGCTTAAATAGGTCATTTCTAGAAGTGCGCCGCTCCGTACGTTAAGGCAAGTTTCTAGGTTCTATACTAAGAAGACGAATGCTCGAAGCGATAGCGAGCATAACATAACGACTACCTAATATACGAGTTAAGGTAATAATGCTATCGCAAGTATTACTACCGGACGCGGGTCTACCCGAACTAACTAATTAGAGCGCGAGTCTAATACTACCCTAGGGGTATTATTACGAATCTAACGTTTTCGCCGGCGTTATAAATTAGGACTACTAGCTATACACCTATCGACTTAAGGAAACTTCTAAAGAAGTTTACGCGCTGTTTTGTTACGCTAATCTCTAAGCCTAGCGATAAAGAGAGCGAGCTCGGGTTCGACAATCGATTAGTATATATACCCTATATAAGAGGGTAGCTAACAAGATTAAGCCTATAAAGGGTAGCGTATACATTACCGATAGGTCTAATCCTAGCGGGAATCCTAACTAGCGACAAAAGTGCCTTAATTAGGAGGCGACACTACTACCTAGGGATAGTCCGTACGATTAGAAGTATATTACTAAAAAGTTTTCTACTATCCCTAGGGGGTTAAGGCTAATAGAGGAGAGGCTTACGAAAATCAAACCTAGCATCGAGCTTTCGGATCGTAAACTAGATTTGCTATACGAGCTTCTATACAATCGCAAGGCCGTATTAGCATATAACTTTACTTACCTAGGCAGAATAAATCCGGAGGTTGCCCCTCCGCAAAAGATCCGAACGATCGAGTATAAGCCTTAGGCCTACCTAGGTTTTAAGCTAAACCTAAGCCTACGAGGTATAGTTAAGGACATAATACGACAGCGTATAAAGGCTAGTACCTTAGAACCTTCCTATACCTCGTATCGCAATCTATACTTCCTAGTTTAAAAGAAGACAGCTCCTAGGGAACTAAAGAAGTACCGTCTAATTAACGCTATACAAAAGTTTAACGCAGTTACGATTAGAGATGCTAACCTTCCTCCGGAGACTAATAGGTTCTCGGAAGCTTTTACTAACTATATTATAGCCTTACTAGTTAATATTTTCTCGGGCTACGACTAGATCCCTCTCTATCCTAATAGCCGCGACCTTACTAGTTTCGAGATACCTCTTAGGCTATATAGACAAACTACCCTTCCCTAAGGGGCAACCAACTCCGTAGCCTAGTTCGTTCGCATTATAAACTAAGTCCTCGCGGCCTATATCTCCTATATAGCGATGCCTTTCCTCGACGATATCGGCATTAAGGGCCCTAAAACCAGGTACGACAATAAAGAAGTAGAGCCTAGCATCCGTAGGTTCTTTCTCGAATATATTTAGAACCTCGATAGTATCCTCTACGACCTAGAGCGAGCTAACCTAACGGTGTATAGGGAGAAGCTTTAGCTCCTATGTAAACGAATAAACATTGTCGGGTTTGTAACTAATAAGAACGGCCGCTATCCTAATAATATACGGGTTCTAAAGATAGTGTCCTAGCCGGATCCTACCTATTAGAAGGATGTCCGAACCTAGCTTAGAGTAGTCTCCTACTTCCGTATCTAGGTCGAGAACTTTGCATTAGTATACAAGCCCTTATACGCCTTGCTTAAGAAGGATACTGAATTCGAATAGACCTCCGTTTACTAAGCGGCTAAGGACACAGTAACTAAGGCGCTCGTTAGCGTACCTGTACTAATATCTATTAACTACTTAGAGGGTACGGGTTTAATAATTGTTGCTATCGACTCGAGCGGGGAAGGCTATAGCGAGATACTAATGCAGTATAACTATAAGGAGCTATCCTTGCGTTATCCTATTAGGTACGACTCCGGACTATAGAAACCAATCGAGGCCCGGTACGATGCTAGCAAGCGAGAGTGCTTTAGAGTCTATAAGGCTCTAAAGAAGTTCCGACTATAGCTCTTTAGTATATTCTTTCGTCTAGAAATCGATGCTTAGACGCTAGTCTATTAGCTTAACCGTATAGCCTCCGACCTACTAAACTCTATAATAGCTCGGTAGGTTGCCTAGATCTATTTGTTTAACTTCGACGTCTTCTACGTTTCTAGTAAGAAGTATACTAGACCGGATAGCCTTTCTAGAAGGCCCGCTATAGAAGAGGACATTGCCGAGATAATAGAAGAAGAGGATATCGATGCGGTAATTAACCGCACTTTCTTCGCTACCTTCTATATTAATGCTATACTAGCGATTACTAGGCCTACTACCGACGACTAACCTAGCGACTAACCTAGTAACTAGCCCGACGAGAGCCCTACTGCTAACGATAACGACTAGGCTAAACCTAAGGCGGATAAACTAGAGAGGGATAATATCCTTAATAGGGTCTACTCCGACGACTCCTATTATATCGCCTACTTCCTAACCTATACAAAGAAAGCGCCTAGCCTATTAAAGAGTTAATACTGTCGGGTTATTCGCTATTCTCGACGATTCCTAGTTAAAGATCGGATCCTTTAGCGATAAGCGATAGTTAATGCACCTCTCTAGCGTATTATTAACGACCTAGTAGCCCGATAAGAGATCCTTCGTTCCGTTTACGATAAGCTCGGCTACTAAGCGGCGGAGGGCACCTTCGATATCCTTCGTCGGCGCTACTAGTAGGACGGCGTATAGGCTAATATCTCCCGCTACTATAAGAGCTGTCCTAAGTGCAATTTTAGGAATAGCTACCGACGTCTAGGAGAGCTACGTATTCCTATAGCCTAATTAGTCGGGGAGCGATAGTACGGCGATAGTGTCTATCTTAGCCGTAATAATAGCTTGTATATTATTCGAGAGGGTCTTTCTCGATAGCTAGAGGCCTATTATTTCTATAAGGGCTGCGGCGCTATTAATGCTCGTAACATAGCTATCTTCCTATTTAAAGATCTGTTTTGCCGCTAGGGAATACCTTACGAGATTATCTTAGACAACGCTACGAACAATATAGCTAAAGAAGTTTAAGCGCTGCTTGTTTCGTATAGGGCGAAAAACGTTCGCATCTCCCTATACTATCCCTAGTCGAATGCTATTATTAAGCGTAGCTATCGGTCTTTAATTAATGCCCTATCTAAGATAACTAATAGAGGGGATAGGTCCGTTCCTATCTCTACCCGCGTTCTAGCCCTTCTCTAGGCGGATCGAACTACTATTATCGATACGACTAGGCTTACGCTAGTAGAGCTTATAATTAGGAGGGACGCTGTTCTTCCTATTAAGTTGTCCTATCGCACGTATAGCGTTTACGATTAGGGGTCTATTCGTACTAGGGCAGACCTCCTTGCCTTACGCGCTAAGGCTCTTAAGGATATAACTACTACTTCTTAGGAGGGACTTGCTCGACAACGTCGCCTTTATAAGGAGGCTAAGCAGTATTTCGACGACTATAATGCTATTAACTAGGAGCCTCTAAAGGTTAGCGATATAGTCCTCCTATACCGGTCGGAGCTAGAATATAGTTACTCCTATAAGCTAGCCTTTAAATAGAAAGGGCCTTATAGAGTATAGGAGGTCCTTTACGATAGTTCTACGTACCGACTTTAGGAACTTAATAGTGCTACCTTAAAGCACTCGTACCCCCGGGCTAACCTAAAGAAGGTCGTCGAGTTAAGAGAGCCTACCCGTCCTCCCTCGACCGAAGAGGAAGTTAATGCCTCTATAGACCCTCTACCGACCTTAGATACCTATCGAGAGGAGGATCCTACCGCGATTATAGATCCTATTCTACCCGATAACTATACGCATCCCTAGATATATCTTAGTAAGCTATTAGGAATAACTTATAAATAAAGGGAGGGTTATATACGTATTAATTGCGCGTAGAGCATTTCCGATATTGATTCCGATAGTAAACTAGACTTCTAGCTATCTAACTCTAACTCCGAGGAGGAGCTCGACTAGTCTAGCGACGAAGACCGCCTAGAATTATAGCTAGATCCCGAGACTAAATAATTGCTTGCTCTTCCTTACCTCTATCTACCTCTACTACGTTACTTCCTTGCTCTTATTAATCGTTCTCCGCGCCGTTAATATAGTACCGCCCTATACCTTTAGTCCTTACCTATTATCTGTTCCTACTAATATTTATGCTCTCGTTTATTGCTTTTGGTTTATCTTATTGTTATCCTTTGCTTTGCCTTTGCTTTCGATTAATATTGCTATAACTTTATTCCCTTGCTCTTGTTTTTCCTTAGATAGAACTGTACGAGGCGTGTTTTCCTAATAATACCCCGGGGGTAGCATTAGAAAGATAGCCGAACCTAACCCTCTATCCTCTAGGACTACTTCCCTCTAGCTTCCTAGACTCTAGCGACTACCCTTAGATGTTACCTATAACAAGATACCCTACTAGAGGATGTTCCTGCCCTAATTAGTACTAGTTACGTAGGATACTAAGAAAGGGAGGATCCCTCTCCCTTCCTAGCTCTTAGATAGATATAGCAACCTAGGCCGATAGCCTCTAAGAATAGGGACCTTAGGCTATTAAGCTTAGCGTTTAGAAGAAGGAAGAAGGTAAACGTACAGACTACCTTTACGTACTTACTAATATAAAAGGTAATACTATATCTATAACGGTAGTACTATAGGCTAACGTATCGACGAATTAGCTGCGCTAGGCCTAGGCGGCTTGCTCCTTATTACCGAGTATCTCTAGAGAAAAGCTAATACTACCCCGGGGGTATTATTAGTCCCGCTAGCTTTACTACTATAGATTTCTGCTAAGGACTCGAACTAACTAGTCACATTTCGAGTACGCGAGAATCTACGATAGCTAAAGGTTAACAAAGGCGCGTAGTCGCTACTAGCAATTAGCTAGATCGATTATTAAACTTTAGCCTACTCTAATAATAAAGAGGTCTCGTATATAGCTTCACTTTTATATATAGCCGTTATCCGTTTGCTTTACTAGCGCGGAATATACGGACTACGTTACCTTCGCACTATATTTAAAGCGAGCTTCCTAAGCTCCTTCTTCTACTCGATTACTAACTAACTCGCTACCGCCTAACTACCCCCCTTCTATCCGAACCCTTTAATTATTATTGTTAAGCAACGAACACACTTGCAAACTCGTTTACAACCTACTTCCGCTTCGGTCGACTATGTCTTCTAGCGCCCCGAATCCGCTAGGCGCTAGTAGTAGCAACGACCTACCTGCCCCTATTAACCTAAGCCTAGCCGCCCTAGTTCCGATCGAAGCCCTATCCGATAGCGCCTTAGCTACTACAACTAGCCTCGAGCACTGCTTCTAGATTATTACCGCCCTTAAAGACCCTTAAGAGAAGATCTAGAACGCTCGTATCCTACTACGCGTTATTAATAGGAATATTAAGAAGGCTGCTATCTTAGTTGCGTACGGTATAAACAACTTGCGTTAGTCTATCAGTAAGCGTATCTTTAAGCGCGAGGTTCTTAACGATATAGATATCGAATAAGCCTTTCCTATCGTCTATAGCCTCGAGATAGCCGGTACCTAGATTCGTTTGCGCTTTAAGACCCTCGACTAGGCCTTCGAACATTAGGGAGGACTAAGCAGTCTTCTAAAGAGCTTTATTAACTTCGCCTACGGTAGATAAGAGCGTACTAAGCAGGTCTCTTCGTTCGTTAATAAGTACAAGGTCCGTCGTTAAGGCGCCGAATACCTTTCCCGTACTATAATCTATCGCGTATCTACCGCTAGCAAGAAGGTAGGCAAGCAGTTACTTAACTTGTCCTTTGCGCTTAACGACTTTACGATAGCCTACTAGAAGAAGTACTACGATGCGATTGTCTAGGTCGATCTTAACGTATAGACAACTAAGGATCTACTAAAAGAGAAGGGCTATCGTATTAATAGTATAGGCTTTATTATTAAGGGTTAAGAGGCTCCTATCGTTAATGTCCTTAAACGTAAGGCTCTTCGCCTAGAGACCGAGGCCGATACAGCTACTAGTCTTGCGCTCGCTATAGAAATATAGGCTAAGGATCGTCGCTCGACCTGTAACCGTAAGGTCCCTTAAGAAGTTTAAGACGAGCGCGCTAAGGCCGAAGCAGCGCGCAAGAAGGCATTGTATACTCGCTAGGCTCTCCGCAAGGCTACTAAGAAGTATAGCACTCCTTCTAGTACCGACTATAGTACTAACTATAGTACTAACTATAGTAACTCGGATATTAATATACTAGATATACCGCTAGAAGATGTCTCCTCCGAAGGCTCCTTTAGCGAGTGTAGAGATAGAGGCCTCTCGCCTATCCTATTAACTAAGAACATCTATAGTTCTTATAAGGGCGACTCTATTGCGCACCTTATTACTAATATCGATATAGTTCCTAAAGCCGATATAGGCAAAGCTCCTGCCGCTCTATCTATCTATTAATAGCTCGACGACCTTAGTAAGCCAGGTAAGGAGCGGTTTACTATATATACTAACTATATTAAGAAGGCCGCTAAGGTCTATAGTCTTTACGCTAGTACTAAGACGAGTGTCCTCGTCGGTCGCCTATTAAAGATTAGTCGCGAGGTTGCTAATTAGGATACCTTTACTGCCCTTAAGACTAGTTATACTAACTAGTTTCCTAGACGCCCTACTACCGCCCCGACCTCCCTAGGACTCTACGCATTCAACCCTACTAGCACTGTTACTCGCGATCTTACGCTAACTAAGCGTCGGTATAAGTTAGTTGCTAGCATTCTCGGCTAAGGCACTTCCTTCGACCGCTTTCGTTAGACTAGTAATGCTATCTTCCCTCGAGTCTTCGGTTAGATATAGTCGCCTCGTAGAGCGTACCTTCCTCTTATCGTCGACCTAATATAGGAGGAGTTTCGTATATTCTTTTAGTATATGCGTAAACTGCCTAAGTCTAAGTAGGAAGGCCGCAATGCCCTTTAGACCTATAGAGTAAGCAACTAAATCGTCCGTTAGTATCCCGCCTTGTAGCTCTTAGCCGTTGCCCTTCGACCTAATTACGTATACGAGCTTATCTCCGTCTCTAAGCCTGCTAAGTACTTTAAGGTAGGTAATAGCGGTTATAAGAACTGCCCTACTAAGGAGACTTCTCGTCTCGGACAAGATATAGTTAAACTCGTAGCTAGTAAGGGTGCTAGCTATCTGCGCATTAAGGTTTCTCTTATATCTAAAGATAAGACCGCCTATTTAACTATTATCGAGGGTATGTACGAACTAGAGGTCTTCGAGAACTAGGTTGAGAAGCTTAATGCCCGTAGCCTAGTTCTACTAAACAAGATTAGTAAGCTTACTAATAAGCACCTTACTAACGACGACCTCGGCTATATATTCGATAGTTAGCCTAACGAAGGCGAGGCAGCTTAGTAGATCCTTAACCCTCTAAAGGAATGCGAAGTCTCTATTTAGATACTATACCTTCCGTATAGCGATCTAAAGCCCGAGAGCGACCGCATATTAATCGACCTAGGCTACTCTCGTATTATCGACGGTACTAAGATTAAGGGCTACGACAACTTAACCGTCGCTAAGGTTGCTAAGGCGTACCGCAATCTAACCGCCCTTCTAGGTTCTAATACCTTCGTACCGTTCGCCTTCCCTACCGCTATCTTAGTCGAAGGCCTTAGTTGTATTTCCGATGCCCTAGTCGGTAGAATTCCTTAGTTAAGTTACGTTGTTTAGAACGAAGTTAAACAAATCCTCTAGTTTAGTAAAGAGGAGCTTAAGGACTATCTACGCGAATAGGAGAAGGCTATATAGGACAAGGCTACTAATCTCCTCGTTAATAAAGCTCGCTTCGAGGCAGAGTACTTTAGTACTAACAGCTTTAATACCTGCGGAGGAGTTTAGGACAGTCGACTAGCTAATAAGGTTATTACTAGTAAGGATTACGGTGCATTAAAGCAGTAGTAAGTTAGCGTAGTAGATTAGATACTTAAGAAGTTGTTTTTGCATATTAATAGAATCTAGGAACAATGCTACCCCGGGGGTATTATTACGGAGTCTCTGAAAGATAGCCTTAGCTAAGATGCCTAAGGTTACTATATAACTGTTTGTTTTAAGCGCACAATATAAAGCGTGTCTAGTTAGATACGAAGAAAGAAAGGGATATTAGCTAGTAACCGGCTCTATATACCTAGGCTAAGTTTTAAGCCTATATAAGAGGCCTCCTTCTATATTGTAGATAGAGTACTAACCTCGTATAGCACATTGTTTACGTTATACTTCTACAATGCCTATGTTGTAGGGCTCTAGTTATTAGCCTAAGCAACCGTCTTGTTATCCTATTATACTAAATATAGCTGCCTATATTGCTATAGGTTATGTTACCCTCGGTAGCCTATACTATTACTGCTAGTAGTAGTAGTGGTTTTGGTTTCCGTCCTTTACTAGGTAATATTAACAATAACGGCGCTAGTCGTTTTAGCGCTAACTTTACCTTGCTTTCGATTTCCTTCTTCGACTAACAATACACTCTGCAATACCGTTACTAATATAGCTATGTCCGTCCTTTCTTAATAGCAATACACTCCGCAATACTATTACTAATATAGCCGCGCCGTCCTCGCCGATTGCCTAGGCCTCGAGGCCTCGATAGAATAAGGGAATAAGAGGGGGACCTAAATACTAGGAGAAGGGCCTTATAGGGCGCGTTAGTAGAGAGGTAGTTTCCTAAAAGAGCAGCGGATAGTTAACGCGTTATAGCGCGCTCGTTAACACTCGGTACGCGTTTACTATAGTAGTATAGTCTTATTGTCCTAGTTTGCCGGCCTCTAATTAGTTAGCTAATAGTACCCCGGGGGTAGTATTGTTCCTAGGTCTCTTTTAGTAACATTAGCGGCATTACAAGCTCTTAGCCTTCTTCTTGTTCTTTACGCTAGTCCAATATTCGTCTAATAACTTAGTTATGTCTTTAAAGGAACCTTTAGCTTCCTACGAGTCCTATTTAGGTAAATAGCCTTGCTATCTTAATAGGTACTCCTTCTTACCGTTCCTAGTCCGGTGCTATAGGATACGTTCTACAGACTATAGCTCTTCGCTATTAGCTAGTATGTCCTCGGATTTAGCAGGTGCTTTATCCCCTTTACGTAGATAGTACGGCTTAAGGAGGGATACGTAGAAGGTGTTATAGATAGTATAATAAGGTAGAAGCTATAACTAATAGGCCTAGGTGCCCCTAGGTTCTCGGATACGGAAAGGGCTAATATACCTTAGTGCGAGTTTAGGCCTTGTTTTGCTATTAGGCGAGGGGTGTTCAAGTTTGCGGATACGGAGGTTCTTCGTACTAAGCATAACTAGGTCGCCTTGCTTGAAGGTTATTAGAAGGTAGTGTTTATTATAGTAGGCCTTCTAATAGGCCTAGGCCTTTACTAGTTTGTTAGCTATCTTAGCGTAAATTTCTCGCATCTTTTAAACCCTCTTAATAGCCGCTAGTGTTTCGGGTACTTAACGCGCTTCCCTTTCCTTGCGCTCGGCCTCGAGCGAGGTAAATAGATCTTGTAGTAAGGTAGCGTTCTAGCCTATTACAGCAAAATAAGGGGAGACCTTAGTAGATAAGTGGACACTGTTATTGTACACGAATTTAGCTAGTTATAGGAGGTTAACCTAGTCCTCGGGGTTCTTATTAATGTAACTGCGTAGATACTGCTATAGGGTAGCATTCTGCCTCTCTGTTTGACCGTTAGTCTGTAGATAGAAGGCTGTTAATAGCCGATGCTTCAGTCTTAGCTATAGGTATATTTCGCTCTAATAGTGCGATATAAATGTCGAGCCCCTATCGGAGACTATCCCCTTAGGGGTTCCTTAATAGGTATAGAAGATATTAGTCTATAGCGCCTCTGCTATATTAATAGCAGTCTAATCCTTGCGCGCTAGGATATATCGAGCGCCCTTAGTAAATCGATCTACTATAATAAGGATAGCATTATACACTTCCCCCTTACGCCTAGTAGGCGGAAGTCCTATAATAAAGTCTATTATAAGCTCTACAAATAGCTTCTTTAGAATAGGGAGTAAAGACAACTCGCCGAATAGTAAGTGCTTCGGCGCTTTAACTCGTTAGCATACGGCATACGTGTTTACGTAGTCCTTTATATCCCGCTTACTATTTGGCTAGTAGTATGTACGCGATAGTAGCTCGTGCGACCTCTCTATACTATAGTAACCGGTAAGCTTACTATTATAGTATCGCTTAAGAAGTTCTTATTAGATCGAATGTTTAGCGGGGATATAGTATCTGCCCTTAAACTTCAAATAACCTTTGTTATCGATCGACTAATTGTTACTCTTACTAGATCGAGTCTTTCGCCTACTTATAAGCTTGTCTATACATTTAGTAGCAAAGGCGTCCCTCTGCTAAGTATATAATAGCTTATCTATAAACGATTGACTATCCCTATTTGCAAGGTTATTTAATAGCACCCTCGCTATTAAACGAGGTATACATTATATATATCTAATAGTACTAGTAGCCGGATTAACTGCAGTAGTGCTATCGCTATTACTGTATATAGCGATGTCGACTAGGGAGTTATTATAACTTCTCCTATCTGTGTCCTTAATACGCACTATTAATATAGCAAGAGCATTAATATGCTTTAAGCCGTCGCAGAGTCCGGTAAGCCGCTTATTCTACGCTTGCTTATTAACAATACGGGCTATAGCAATCTTATGCTATAGGGTTAGAAACAATAAATTAATAGATTACTAAGTCCCGCTATCGTAATTAGGTCGCCTCGATAGGCTATTAGTAGGGTTACTTATGCCTAGCCGATGTAATATATTAAAATCAAACCTAGCGAGGTAGACGGCCTATCTAGCCTATCGACCTATAACTCTAGTAACCTTAGTAATGCTACGGAGGTTGTTATAGTCTATATAGACCTATATCGTATGTTAGGCCCTATCGAGGTAATGCCTCTAATACTTAAAGGCCTCGATAATAGCTAAGAGCTTATGCTCGTAGGTCTCGTAGCGACGCTTAGCATTAATTATCTTTCTCGAGAAGAAGGCAATTAGGTGCTAGTAGTAGTTACTGTCTAACTACTAAGACATTATAGCTAATATAGCGAACTGTAAAGCGTCAGTCTTAATTCGGATCTGCTTGCTTAGTATAAAATAGTATAATAAAGGGACTTTAGTGAATCGCTTCTTTAAACCGTTAAAAGCGGCTTGTGCTCTGTTAGTCTATTTAAACTCTCTAGTTAGGTTGGCCTTGGTTTTAGTAAGCTCAGTTAGGGGCATTATATGCCGTAAATAGCCCTTAATAAAGCGACGATAGAAATTAGCGAAGCCGAGGAATAATTAAAGCTCTTTAATACTAGTAGGGGTTAGCTACTTAGTAATAGTCTTAATCCGATTAGGATTAGCCTTAACACCCTCGGTTAATACGAGGAAGCTAAGGAAGGATACCTCTTTAGTAGCAAAGGTGCATTTAGAAGGCTTGTAATATAGGCTATAAGCCCGTAGGCGGTCGAGCACCTTACGTACTACGGCCTAGTGCTCTACGATATTAGGTAAATAGGTATAAACTAGGATATCGTCTAGGTAAACTATACAGAGGTAGTCTAATAGGCCTAATAGGGCCCGATTGATATAGGACTAGAATATTATAGGGGTATTAGCTAAGCCGAATAGTATAACTAAGTATTCGAAATAGCTATAGCGAGTATAGAAGGCTGTTTTCCATTCGTCGCCCTTACGAATATAGATACGATAGTACGCATCCTTAATGTCTAGTATAGTATAGTAGTAGGTACCTAAAAGGCGATCGAGGGTCTTATTAATAAGAGGAAGTAGACAGCGGTCTTTAATAGTAACAGTATTAAGCCTACGATAGTCGACATATAGACGTAGGCTACTATCTTTCTTTAGTACGAACAGGATAGGTGCACTAGCAGGGCTATTACTATACCGAATTCGACTATTAGCTAGGTTTTCCTCTAGGTACTTACGCAATATAGTAAGCTCTCGTTTACTAAGGTTGTAGAGGGGGCTAAAAGGAACCTCCTTGCCCTCTATAATATTAATCTTATAATCCGTCTCTTTGAACATAGGCAATATCGATGCCAAGTAGTGTTTAAACACATTAATATAGGTCTCTCGAATAGGTTCTAGTATACGCTTAAGTTGTTTAGGATCTATGCTATTAGGGGGCACAGGTTTATCGTTATTACTACCGAGTAGGTCGGCCGTCGGATTAGCTAGGGTTAGGTTGCTAATAAATAGGACCCTAATATTATTAGGGCACTCGCTAATATTAATATATTTAATGTCCTCTTTCCTAGCGATCCTAAATCGCTACTATTGACTGCCTAAGTCTATAACTATAGCATAGTACTTAAGAACAGGGTTGCTAATAACAATATTAGATAGGAGGCTATCTATATCTACTGCGTAGGCAGTAAAGTTTAGTAGGCGCTTATTGCCGAGGTCGTCTCTTAGGGCTATATAGATATAGTAGGCTCCGTAGGTTAAGTGCCGAGCGTTATTAAACTAAGCAAGGGTTAGCAGGTTAGTCCTAGGCAGTTGTCGAAGGTCTAATTGCTTAGCTAGGCGATAGCTAATAAGGGTACTAACTGAATTTCCTAGATCTAGTATAACCTTAGTCTTATAGTTAGTCCTATACGTGTCCGATACGAGACAGGTACGTATAATAGCTAGCACAATGTCGATAGTCTTACGCCGCACAAGGCTAACAGTTAGTGCAGCGCTTACTCTTTTTTCGAAGGTTAGCCTATAGGGGTAGCGTTAGCTACTAAAAGGTGCTTTCGGTGCTTAGTAGTAGTACGGTCGATTCGGGCCTAGTCCTTAGGTTTGTCGCATTAGCCTAGTAGATAGCTAGTGCTATTACAATTAAAGCACTTTAGTCCGGTTAGGGGATTGCTATAGCTATTGCCGCTATTGTTAGCTAAGCGATTAGTACTATAGGGATACGAGCCCCTTCTACGGCCTTTATTACGGCCTCCTCTATATAGCCGCCGGCTACGGCTTCTTCTACGGTCGTTGTTACTATTCCTATTGTTAGCATTGTTGTCTTAGTAGGAACTTTAATTTCCTCCGCGGCTACGGTTGCTACGGTTGCTAGCGGGTCGGATCCTTAATTCTAGTCGTTGCTAGAGCTAGATAGCTCGTTTAGCTATTTCTACCTCGACTATAAATTAAATGCGTATTAGGTTAGCCTATTCGAACACACGGCGGCGGTCCAATTTAAGGATAAGCTCCTACCTAAGTTTTAGGCGTATCTTAGAGATCTGTATAGAATTAGTCTTAGCCGGGAGATCGTCCTCGAGGGTCTTTAAATAGGCCTTAAATAAACGAGCCGATTAATTAGTCTTTTGTTTAGCCCGAAGGTACTAGTCCTAAGCGTGTTATTGCCTTAGTATAGGGTTCCTAAGGGTGTCTAGTATAATAGTTTTGTAGGTCTGCTACTAAATAGCGGTCTGATTAGTAAGGGAGTCGAAATGGTTATCCTAGGTGCGCTTTAGGTCTCTATTAATATATTGCATAGCATAGACGACTAACGAGTAGTCGTCTAGAAGGGCCCTTAGCGCGTTTCGCTAATTAAGCTCGTAGTTACGGATGTAGTCGTTATATTGCTTTCGACTAGAGCCGTTAAATACAGTATAGTCCTTAAGTTTAGTATCCTTCTTCTAGACTAGGACTAATAGTAAGGAAGGCCCTACTGTCGGCTTAGTGTTAGTTATTAGGGCTTCCTATAGGCGGCGAATCTCGAGGAGATTATCCTTTAGCTATTGTTCTTAACGTAGGGCAGTAAGCCTGTTTTAAGTAGCTTCTTAAAGTCTCGCTACTAGCTAGGGGCTAAAGGCTAGCTAGCTATATCGTCGATTAACAATATTGTTAAGTATATCGTTAATAGGCAACTCTAGGTCGTCGCCTAGAACTATAGGTTCTTCGGCAGGCCTAGTAGTAGGTTCTTTAGTAGGTACTTTAGTAGGCACTTTAGTAGGTACTTCGGTAGGCACTATACTACTAGTATTGTTATTGCTAGCGCTGCTAGCAGCGCCGCGATTGTTGTTTCGTAATAAACCGGCTATTATAAGGGGCGGCACTAATAATATATTATTAGCCCCTAAGATACGGATATAGCGGAATTAGTAGATATCGGCCTAGTATGCTTAACTTAGTATAATAGGCCGTATAGGAGGCCTTGCTTAATAATTAGTACGGTTGTTTCGATAGAATAGTACGTATAGGTCCCGTTCTTTAGGCGTAATATAGTTAAATCGATAGTTTTCGTAGCTATACCGCTAAAAGCTTGAAATAAGGACTATCTAGCTACTGCCCTTAAAGGGTAGATCGAATACTATATAAGAAGGGTTATATTAGTAGGTAGATAGGGTAGTAGTAAATCAGTATAGTGTTCGATAGAGATCTCGGAGGAGAGGGAGGAAGGTAGGAGAGTTGGCCTAACGCTAAGCGCTAAGCCCTGCCTAAGGCATTAAGACCCTAGCTTTACTCGGCCTAGTTGTATGCTAATTACGTATAGCCTCTTTAGCCCTAGCGAGTGTGTACCGTAGGGGATTAGCTAGTTCTTAGCGCTGCCTTCTAATTCGCCGGATTTGAATCCGATCGAGTATATTTAGGCGTAGATTAAAAATAGGCTTCAAGTTCGGCGTATATACTAGATAGAAACGGTCGCGAAGCTAGATCGGGAGATAGAGTAGTTATAGTAGGAGCTACCGGACTACGTACTTAAAAATATAATAGATTCTATACGTAAGCGCTATAAAGCCGTTATTCGGGATAAGGGGTACCTAACTAAATATTAGCTAGAATTAGTTTAGTAATTAACGGGCCGCTAGTTAGCGTTCTATACGGACGTAGCTACTTTAAAAAAATAGTACTATACTTTATTTTTATAGATATATTATATAATCTTTAAAAAAACATATATAATAGCACTATACTATTATCTATAAAAAGCTACTAAGAATCTCTTATCCTAATAGAATTTTTCTATTAATAAAAATTAGCAATATAATAATAATATAGTAATTACTATTTAGTAATTCTTATCTATATTGCCATTTCTCAAATCTCGTAGTAATAGTAATTGCTGTTACCACAGCAATTACTTTTGGAAATTACTCTGTCCCTGTAGCAATTGCTGTTTTGGCAATTGCTAAGGTTTGGACATCACTGCTAGGGGCCTGAAGTTTGCAACACCGCACCGCCCAGCTTGCGTGGATAGACAGTATGTCCCTGGTAAAAACAGATCGCGATCCGCTAATTCTTAGATTGCTTGCATAGCGACTCACTAGCACATTGCATAATACTATGTCATATACGGGTAGCCTAGATTTCCTCTCGTCGCGCACCTGCGTGCATTGCATCCAGAAAAGGACAGTGCATGTCTATATACGGCCTGCATAACCGCTCTTCCGGAGGCAGGTAGAACTCTTATACCTTTACTTACCTTCCACGCGGCCGCTAATCCCGCCTACCAACCCGTGTAGTGTATATCGTAGATACTGCGCAAACGCAGCTACTACACTGTATTATACGCCCTCTTTCTAGGTTTCGGTGCTATCGAGCCTCCGAGACACGCAGTAGAAGAGCTTCCGAGCCTTGGGACTGCTGTTTCATCTGATAGCATCCAATAGGGGAAGCAGATTATGCCTGTATTGATGAGTTACAATCTACCACTCGGGCGGCGGACGCTAGCATTCGGTTCTTGAAGGAGGGTGTAGATGCGATACTTTTGGCTTATACTTACCAAGAGGAGGCACGCTTCGGAACACCCGGTAACAACTTCTTCGAGGCCGATT
Source organism: Pseudocercospora fijiensis CIRAD86 (assembly GCF_000340215.1). NCBI lineage: Eukaryota > Fungi > Ascomycota > Dothideomycetes > Mycosphaerellales > Mycosphaerellaceae > Pseudocercospora > Pseudocercospora fijiensis. The sequence continues at coordinate 541,455 of NW_006921539.1, forward strand.
TGTGGACTGAGACATGCTGTTCGTCGGCACTGCTTGCTTTCCGAAACCATCGTATGTGGTTTCCTAGTTCCTAGATCTATATGTCAGCATTACGTCGAGGCGAGCTTGAGATGTGCAGGCCTATAATCCTGCTCGTGCTTTACTAATCAGTGTTAAAGCCTCAGAGAGTATTTTATGTGACATGATCTATATGTCATCAGCATCCCGTCGAGGCGTGCTTGAGATGTGCAGGCCTATAATCCTGCTCGTGCTTCGGTGCTAAAGCCTCAAAGAGTATGTTATGTGACACATAACATGATACAGCAGCGCAAACCTCCTCGCCGTGGAGTTGCAGTGACTCCAGACGTGATTGTTCGGCCGTAAGCTCATGTCGTGATTGTGCTCGCTCTTTCTTGCTGCATGCAGCCATATTGGGCCTTTTCGGAGCCACGTGAAGCTACCTTGGGGCTGTCTCCACGCAGACCCTTGCTTGCTAGACGTATGCGGTATTCCGTAGGCAGGTGTATGTGCTGTATCCGTAGGCAGGAGCAAAACAAACACGTGGATCCAGCGGTGTGGTATGGCCAGGGGGTATAGCGTGATCTCGGTATGTGATAATAGCCGTTTCAGTACCTTGCGCCATATCGATCGGGGCTAATATCCACGTGCAGTATGGAAAGGAAACTTGAAAGGTAGTATTGATTGGCAGGTGGTATAGCAGACCCTGACCATAGACCCTGGATTTCTACAACCTCTTTCAGAGTTCCGGCCATATTATTATACCCTGAGGAAGAGCCTCCGAGCTTTGCGAATGCTGTTCTATCCAATGGGAGAAGCACATTGATGGTACGCCATGGGAGCCGCAAGCCTCGCGGTCGAGAACTCATCGAGAGGCATCGTAGTAGCAACCAATAGTTTTCCGCCCGGGAAGTATAGATCGTTATGGACATAGAAGGCATGCGAGTGAGTGAGTAATCACCTGAGGGAGAGTGGAGGAACTCGCGGGTAACTCCTCTGTGATGGTTGATGAAAGGTTGGCGGTTGGTAACTGATCGCTATATAATTAGCCATTGAAATAAAAACAATCTTATTGCTCGAGAGTGGAGGAACTTGTTGGAGGCACGTTACGGAAGGAACTCCTGAAAGTCTTGGCGACCCCAGCCTTCCCCTTCCCCATATCCGCGGCTGGTGGAGAAGCTTATTCCCGGGGCGATGACGGAGTGAACAACATCAACTCTTACTTGCACTGATCTAAGAAGACACTACAATCCCAATTTCTCAATCTCGAGAGAACCCACGATATCAATTGGAGCGAAGTGAAAAACAATATCAACAAGCATGGCAGCGTCGGCAGCAGCGAAGCAAGCCATCCGGCGAGCACAGCTATATGGTATGTATATGTCTCCATCCATATCAATGAAAGCAGAAAACAAAAAAAAAAAACCCCAAAACTACGAGAACAAAAAACCAATCAAGACTCTACTAACCCACATCGCCAGTCCCCGGCTCCTCCACGCGCTTCCTCGAAAAATCCCGCTCCATCCCAGCAATAGACTCAATCTGCTACGACCTAGAAGACTCGGTAACACCCAGCCAAAAACCCTCCAGCCGCACCAACATCCTAGAAATCCTCAACCGCGCCCGAGCCCCAGGAATCCGGGAACAAGCCGTGCGCATCAACGCCGTAGACTCCGGCTACGCCCTCGACGACCTGACCGCAATCCTGCCGGGAAAAAATCTCGACTGCATCGTCGTCCCCAAAGTCGATGCCCCCAAAGATCTGCACTTCGTCACAGACGTCCTGAAACAAATCCTCCCCTCACGCCACGGCCCCGAATCCCAAAATCCAATCAAAATAATCGCGTTGGTGGAAAGTGCGAGGAGTGTGATGGATCTCGATACGATTTGTAAAGCTTCCCCATTCCTCTCCGGGCTCACCTTCGCGGCCGAAGATTTCGCCATGGACCTCTCGCTCACGCGCACGCCGAGTTTGCATGAATTCATGTATGCGCGCTCGGCGATCGTGACGGCGGCGAGGGCGCATAGTTTGCCTTCGGCGTTGGATCTCGTGTCGACGACGTTTCGGGGGGAGGAAGGGAGGAGGCAGTTGAGGGAGGAGTGTGAGAATGGGAAGAGGTTTGGGTTTAATGGGAAACAGTGTATTCATCCGGATCAGGTGGGGGTTGTGCAGGAGGTTTATAGTCCGAGTGAGAAGGAGACGGAGTGGGCGGTTAGGGTTGTGCTTTGTGATCGGAAAGCTGATGCTCAGGGGCGAGGGGCGTGGACTTTGGATGGGAAGATGATTGATGTGCCGGTTGTGGGGAAGGCGAAGGGGATTGTGGCGAAGGCGGAGGTTTGTGGGTTTGATGTTCAAGCTTTGATGGAGAAGTTCAAGGATGAGGAGCCGCAATAGATAGATAGGACAGATGTGTGGAAGGATGTCGTTATGTACATAAGGCCAACATCGCCATCTGATACATGTAATTAGTATCCTCGTTCCCTCCTCACAACATTAATCAACCGTTCCCCCTTCTCTCTATGCCCCAAATTGATCTCCAACACCTTAAACGTCCTCTCTATATACGCAACCCCATTCCCACTAACGTGCGGCGTAACAATCACATTCTCCAAATCCCAAAGCTCACTATCGCTCGGCAAAGGCTCAGGATCCGTAACATCAAGCGCCGCCCCAGCCAACGTCCCATCCTTCAACGCCTCAATCAACTCACCCTGGTTCAATATCGGACCTCTCGCAATATTCGTAACAAAAGCCGGTCTCCTCCCCTTCTCACTCAGCACCTCAAACTCCTCCTTCCCAAGAAACCCCCTCGTCTGTTCCGTCAAAGGCACAGAAACAAGCAACCAATCAATCTCCTGCCTCAAAAACTCATGCAGACTTTCCTTCTCCAACCCAGAAAACCACTGTACTGGAATCTTCCCCTCCACATCCCCGGTCCCAGGCACAACAAACCCAACATCCCTCTTCTTCGCATCCGAATCCTTCGGCGTAGCGGTATAAGCCAAAACCTCCATACCCAACGCATTCGCAACCCTTCCAACCTGTCTCCCAATACTCCCATACCCCAAAATCCCAATCCTTCGACCCACCCAATCTCTCACCCTATTGTACTGTCCATCATTCTTCGACTTCCCCCACTGATGTTTCTTCTGTAATTCATAAAGTTCATTATACCCATGACTGCTCACAAGACCCGTCATAATCACCCATTCCGCGATTTGCGGGCCATGGATACCGGAAGAAGTCGTGATCGTGATATCGGTATCTGTATAGATTTTCGAATTTTGGATTTGATTGCTTCCGGCGGAGACGAGATGGATGAGTTGGAGATTCGGGGCTTCCGAGGGTTCGGGGAATGTCCGGAGGGTGACGAGGATTGTGGCATCGTGCCAGAGGTGTTTGGGGACCTCTTTGGCGAGGACTTGAGCGTCTTGGCTGAAGGAGGTTTGGAAGTAGATGACGTCTAGGTCTGGGAATTGGTGTTTGAGGTTTTGGAGGATGGAGGTAGGTTTGGAGAAGGGGAGAACTGCGAGGAGTGTGTCTTTTGCCGGTCCGCCGCCCATTTTTAGTGCAGTCTCCAGGAGAGATGTGTGCTTAGGATCGCTTGTAGGATGCTGTGAAGTCAATGGCGCTCGCCAACCCGTGTACCTGAGGCTCGGCAGATGCTAGTGATGAAAAGAGAGGTGTCCGCGCCAGATACCTACAAATGATGAGGAATGCTTGATAGCTGCGATAGAGTGATCGCTGTCTTCGATGGCGCGAGTGCAGGTCCCTCGCGCAAGTCCCTCCCGGCCTGACAGGCGAGCCCGAACCTGGTCAGGGTCTGGAGGCTTCATCCCCATTCACTCTGGACGGATATCGATGAGCGTTGAATCTAGGCGAAGTGCCTTCCTAGGTGTCACAAGAATTCGCAAAGGCAGACTTGGCAAGAATAATTGCTGCAAACAATGCCCCATCTCTCATTCCGCTACCGAATAGGTATATACCCAAACGCTTCTCCCAATAGTGATCTCATCGCGTCTTGCTGTTTCTGCGCAGCTTTTCTTCACGAGCGAATTTGTGCCTCAATGCACCTCTGCAAGCTAGATCTCATGCTCCGGCGCTCCGTTTTACGCCGCCCAAAAATCCAAGCAAACAAAAGAAGCCGGTCCCGCCTCAGACCGATTCTCACCACCACCAGTATCTGCGTCTACAGGTCGGCATAGCCTCATCGCTCATGACAAAATCATGGCGCGTCAATCATTCTCCACGGCCCGTTGCTCGTTTCCTCAAGTCGCAGCTGGCTACGCTGGAGCAGTTTGCATGCCAACGTCCCCGGCCTCATCAGCGCCATTCTCTGCTGAAGCTTGCGGTGCATCAGTCTTGGGAGCCTCAACATTCTGCTGGATGATCGCCGCGGCCACCTCTGCTTTCTTCTCCTCTGCAGTCTCAGCGGGCTTCTCAGATGCCTCGGCATCCTTCATCTCGATCTCCTGGTTCTCCACAGGCTTGGCTGCCCCTTCTTCGGCATCCTTCTTTGCTTCGTCGAGGACTTCCTTCTGTGCCTCCTTCTCTGGCTCAGCCTCCTTGCTACCATTAGTATGCGGAGCCTTTTCCTCAGCAGCAGGAGCAGGCTTCTCCTTCTCGACAGCAGCTGGGGGAGGAGCATCGCCTCCATCAGCCTCCATGCGCTTGTTCCAGACATCAAGTAGCATAGTGCTGCGTTTCTTGAAGCCATACTCGTCGTCCTTGGGCACGCTGGCCAGCTTGACAATAGCCTTGAGCACCTTGTGAATCTTTGTCTGTCGGATGATAGACGGCTCCAGTGTCTCGTATGACTCAAGCTGAGCGAAGAAGTCTGCCATGGCAGCCATTTCGTCCTCCTTTGGCGCCTGGTCGCGGGAGAGAAATCCTTTCTGCAGGCGGTGACGGAGGTAGAGAACAGCCTTTTCCCGTTGGGCAAGTCTCTCTGCCTCGGTCATCTGAGGCTTCTCGTCATCATCTTCAGCCTTGGGTGCCGAGACAACCTTCTTCTTCGGCTTGGACGTCGACTTCTTGGCCGAGGCCGCTTCTGTGCTGTTTGGCGTCTTTGGTGCGTTCAGCTTCATGACCTTTGGCGTCTTCTTTGGCTGCAAGTCATTAGCGCGGCGATCTATTGCTGCTTCACTTGTCATGCTCACCTTGGGCGCATCAGCATCACTCTCCGTCTCCTTCTTGCGCTTCTTTGTAGACTTCGGTGCATCTGCGTCTACCATGTCGACATCTTCGTCTGCAGCCTTGCTCTTGCGAGGTGCTTTCTTCTTCGCCTTCTTCTCGCCTTCTTCTGCGAGCGCAGCATCCTCTTCTGCTTTGGCAGCTTTCTCGGCAGCTTTACGTTCTGCTTCTTCGGCGAGGCGCTCGCTCTCAATTCGGAAGGCTTCCTGTTCTTCTTGCCAAAGCTTGAGAATTCCCTTGAAGTAGTTGATGTCATGGCCCTCAGACGCGATCTGGTATGCCTCTTGGAGCGCCTTGGTCATCTTCGTCGTAGGAAGCTTGAGGCACTCCTCGGGTTCGAGAGGCGTCAATGCCGTGTTGACCATCCATTGGCTGCGCGCGACAGGATTAGTACGAGCACATACTCAGAATGATCACGACTTCACTTACAACTCGTTCGTAGCCAAAAACATGATAGGGAAGGTACGTTCCTTGGCGTTCTTGCCTCCTTCCTTGAAATCATCTCGCAGAGTACCATCTGGCCGAGACGTACTCACAGGGCGAGTGGCGAGCAGAGACTCAGGAAGCATCTCCTCATCACAGATGATCGCGGGCCACGGCGGATATCCCTTGAGACGTGCCCAGTAGAACTCGCCAGGCTTGCAGTCGAGATGCAGCGACGGCATCGACTTCTTCTTGTTCAATTTCTTGTTCTTGTGCTCTGGCACGCCGCCTGTGGACTTTCGCTTCTTGTCCTTGCCGCTCGTTGCGGGCGTAGAATCAGCCGCCGGCTCAGAGGACGAAGCCTCGGGCTGCTCCGTCTTCTCGCCATGGACGGCGGGCTCTTCTACTTTGGCATGCTCTGCTGCGGCTTCGCTATCCTCCTCCTTCTCGCCGATCGTAACAGTCTCGCCGTTCGTATTGGGCGTCTCGGTCGGCTTCTCGGGCTCACTGGCGACGGCGGGCTGGGCTGGTCTCAGCAACGGCGACCTAGACACAGGCAATGTAGCGACGATACTTACCGCTGGCGCGTCCACGGGCGCAGTCATGGCCGTCTCGTCCGCCATCTCGCTGCCTGTCTCGAGTCGACGCCTGGGTGTGTCGCGCGAGCAGAGATTTGCGACGCGACAGTGCTTGTTATCGTGACGCGTAGGGCCGAGCAAGGGTGCAGGTAGTACTCGCGAATGGGATGGAGCGATAGTGTGGGTAGCTGCAGCGCATGCAAGTGATGCGGTGGCGGTGGGGTGGTGGTGTTGTTGATGGTGATGTTGGTGGACTGGAGAGAGAGGATTGAGGACGAGAAGCAGCGTTCTAAATCGTCGAGCGTCCGTGCGCTAAAGCGTCACTCAAGCTCGAGCGTGAACGATGTGGCGGAATGCAATGAAAGCGACGGCCCCGCGAAGTGAAACGGCGAGAAAATGGAATGAGGAGCCTGTGACAGCGCTTTCGATACTCCGCGTATGTATTCGACCCTCTCAAGTGAATGTTCGTTGAGCAGAATCGTTCTGACTGTCGCCTTGGCAAAGCGATCCATGTACCAGAAGGGACAAGCCGCCAATCAGGAAAGCGCACAAATCTGCGGTTGCCCGCCCAGCCGACCCATCCGCTGCACCGCTCTTCCTAGAATGCACGCCGACGAGTGTCTCAGGTCGGTCTGCTGCCTCGAGCCTCCTCCTCTGCGCTGTGGTGTTGTTGCGCGTGAATTCGGCGTGTCTTGGCGTTGCTCGCGAGGTGTGTGGCGTGACCGCGTCCAAGGCCCAAGGCCCAAGGCCGGGCTGACGCAAGCCAAATTGCGACCGAGCGGTCTCCAAGCACCCCACTTGCTCCTCGGAGGGATGTTGTACGAGGTCCACGGTCGTCCCAGCAGCCCAGCCCGTAGATGCATATGGGTCCTGCTCTGCTGCTTCGGCCCCTTCAACTGCGCAGACCTAGCGAATGAGTCGCATCTCAACCGGGCAGCACGCCCAGAGGAGCATGTGCATGCTTCGCAGAGACACAATGTAGACGAGGCAAATCTTTCAGCTGCTTCGCACGTTGCGCATGCGTCCAACGATCCTTGATGATGCACTAGGCAATGGCCAGATAGATTCTTTTGGAGGCTCTTGGGCGTACAGGCCACGTTCTGACGAAGGCCCTGGAATTACTGTCCCTGGGTCCTTGAATGCTCCAGTTCTTGCGTGCTTGAGTTCTTCGATCCTCGCTCAGTCAGGTTTGCGCTGATTCAGGATCATCTTCTGGATCTTTCATGTCAGCATGAGAGTCACACCGCTCGAGAGAGAGAGCACGTACCTCAGTGCCAAGGACGACTACCTGTTGTACGTCTCTAAGAACCGGCTGGCCGTCTCCTGCTTCTGGATTTCGATGAGATCCTGCTCGCATTCATGTGATGTTCGACGATCTGAGAAGACGCACTTGTATCTGTTCTGATTATGAGCGCGCCCACAAAGGCGGCAGCGTTTCATGCCCTTCCGATGGCCCTTGGGCATCTTTCTGTTTCGCACGGAATGAGATTTGAGTGTCGATGAAATGAGACATCAAGACCATACTCAGACCTCATGGCTATGTTATCATTCCCATTCAATGTCCAGCTCTTTCCGAGATAAACATCATCGCGGCCACCGATCGATACAGCGACGGATTTCTTGGGATTTTGTAATGATTTCGTCTCGGACGTCTTGCGAAGATTCGATACGCGGGCTCGCAGTGGACTACTCTTGCTCCAGGGCTCGTATCTGCTCGCGTGGCCATCCGGCCTTTGGCGTGCATTGTACGCGCATTTCATGGTTGTACCTGATGCCGCAGGCACTTCTCTATCCTTCAGACAACAAATGCATCCTCGACGAGCGGGGACGACAGAGCGCCTCTCTCGGAGTCTCGGTTATGTTGGAGGTGATGGTTGTTTTGCTGTTGCTCTCATGGATTCAGCTCTCGTTGTTGCGACCGTGCGGCGCGGCCGGACGCGGCCTCCGCTCTTCTGGCCATCGCTGGGTCGATGATCGTGGACGACGCAATGGAGTGATCAGGGAGAATGCTGGTTTGCATCCGATGGGGATGTTGAAGCAGAAGTGTGATCGAAGACGGTGAGGTGTGGAAGCCAAAGAGACCGAAACAGAGTGGTCGTTCTCAGGGTGCGGCGGCGCTCTGGGCACCTTCCCTCGTGACGAGCTTCGGCTTCTGCAATAGAACTACACACCCACCAACACTCACGACTTTTCTGGACTGTCACAAAACGATACCGCGACTTGCTCGCCAGGCAGCTCCAAGAAAAGAAAAGACCATCTTCGCGACGCCGAGTATTCATAGGCATGGTATGCTGGAGCACATCTGCTATGCGTCGACAAACATCAACACCATCTACGCTGCACGACCTCACAACACAGGTGCTATTGCTCGACTTGACAAGAGTCGTGGAGGACAGGTCAATTCATGCTGCGATCAAACGGTGCTGATAAAATGAATATAGACAACGCTGCGCTTCGGCTTCGACAACTTCTGTCACCTGGCGACCTGGTTCTACGGAAGCAGGCCTCGTGGCAATGGTGTTTTCGCCAGATTGGGCATTGTTTTTCAGTCAATCCCGCCTGGCTTCACCTTGAAGGCTTCACCTCGGACAGTCAGTATGCAGAGGAAACCTTCGCGCATGATCGGTGCATGTCTTATTTGGCACACCGAACGTGAACGTGTCACCACCGGGGCAATCACAACAGTACACCGACAGCTTACGCACTCGAAGGGAATCAATCCTACCGGAGAAACTAAGAGCTCATCTTTAGTCAAGCCCCTCCATTATGCAAAAGCACACTTCTAACCGACAACATCTCTGCTGGTTTTTCCAAATTTCATGATTTTGCAGTGTCGATCAGCATGTAACTAGTTACTACTGCCTTTTTGAAAAGTTCTGGCTCCGGGCTCCCAAATATCACGACTTTCGGCTAAATTCGACCCTGAAACGCAGCCTTGTATCGCTCTCCTGCCTGGAATAGCGATTTCACCGATCTAGGATATCTTAAACGACTCGAACAAGATCGTAGAGGTATCGAGAAGTCTTTTTCATCTAGTTCTCAGGGCTTTCGCCGGATAGATGTCTTAACGGACAGTACAAGCTGGCAAAAGTTGCAGTTAAGCTTGTGGTCAACCCTTTTTTTGAAAAAGGCAGTATCGGAATAGGAACACACCACGACGAAAGAGGGGTCCGAGACGTCGATCCATCAATCTCACACCTACTCCACACCGAGGCAGCGCAAAAAGACCCGATAACAACAATGCGAGCGCTGCTGCATACACGATAGCAATTTCAACTACCGTTGCAGTGGAACAGACAACCGACAGCCCACGTGTACTTTCACGATCTTTCCCCGGACTGCAGACCAGGATGGATGAGCTTCTAGATCTGCTCTCGCAGGCCGAGAAATGTGCTGAAGCTCTCAGTTCCAGCGATGGCGATGAGCTTACCAACACTCCCGCAGTTCAAGCTCAGATACTCGCCAAGGCACGATCTATCATTCGCAAGACGCAGAAACCAGAAGAACGGCTCAAGGAAATCTTCACTTCGCCTTACCATCTTGCATGCCTTCAAACAGCCTTTGACGCCGGATGGCTTCGCAGTATCGAGCAGGCAGGATTGGCAGGCAGAACAGTCAATGAACTTGCAATTGGATCTGGCGCAGACAAAACCCTGGTTCGCCCGGTGTTGAGATATCTGGCTGCTCATGGAGATCTCGAAGAAATTGCTGTCGACAAGTATGCTGCAACTACGATCAGCAGCCTACTCTGCACCAGCGTTGGATGGGCTGGGGGATTAAAACACGCTGGTGATGCCTACGCCTTTTCTGCTGCACATATGCCGGACCTTCTCGCCACACATGCATACAAGTACCCTGCAGATATTGAAAATACAGCCTACGCGGAGGGACATGGACTTTCTCTTTTTAAGGATCTTGCTGAGCGTCCAGCGCTTGGAAGAGCATTCAATAAATACACGGCCACAGTGACTCACGGAAGGAGGCCGTGGTACGATGTCTTTCCTATCGAAGACCTGGATGTCGAAGACAATGAAGTGATGCTCGTTGATATTGGAGGCGGCAGGGGACATGATCTAGCAGCCCTCGCTCGGAAACAAATGCCTGGAGAACTCGTGCTACAAGATCTTCCAGAAGTGATTTCACAAGTCCCGCGAGAATGGAAGTGTCGTTTCACCTCGCAGGCGCACGATTACTTCACTCCACAACCTCGCAAAGACGCTCGCGCGTACTACATGCGACGAATTCTGCACGAGTACAATGATGAGAAGTGCACGGAAATCCTTTCGCACACGAGAGATGCCATGACACCAGGCTACTCTAGTCTTTTGATCAACGAACTTGTCATTCCTGACACTGGATGCTCACCAGCGACTGCGACGTTCGACTTGATTATGATGACGGTGCTCGGGGCTAGAGAGCGAACGAAGAGAGAGTGGGAGACATTGATTGGTAACATCAATGGTCTGAGCATCAAGAATATGCATAATTTGGAGGAAACTGGCAAGTGTCTCATTGAGGTTGTTCGCGAAGACTAATTCCTAGCATCACGGTGGACTCGTTGCCCGACCCCAGGCCTACCTCCATGCTTATCTGGTCCTCTATCGCGCCAAGACGAGCAGTTCCACGCGGTCTTCAGTCGGAGCTACCGCATTATCCATCAATGTGCCATTGGCTGTGCAGAGACAGGCATGGTGTGGCCTAGAACTCATGGAACATGAACGCACTTCATCTTTCCGCTGGGACTTGGCCATTGTCCACTGGCTTGATCACCACCACGCTTCATTCACATGGCTATGGCCAATCTGATGGCAATCTCATCGCAAAGCACGCCGGTGGTACATCAGAGAAAGATTCACTGCCCTCAGAGGACCCGAAAGACGGAATTTACGGGACAAACTGAGCAGCATGACAGACCGACGAGGAGCAGAAACCGGTAATTCAAAGTGAAAATGCTTGCAAACATCATATGTCATGATGTACACATTGATGGTCGCAATTCCCTCTGGCTCCGTCTACCGAGAAAGCTTCAGGTCTGCAGCTCAACGATCTCAATACTGCAACGGCAGTCATGTTCCTCGCTTAAGGATGGCCTTACTACAGAACGGCAACCGCCCAGCATATCTGATTTCCATGGCTGCACCGATCGCAACCATCTGCACTACGCCGTTATGCACCAAGCGAAGCACATAATTGGCGAACAAAGTCCTGCAAGGATTCTTTGGCGCTTCGGTCGAAGCGTTGTGTGAGATCAGTCTAACAGACATCTGGTTCGCGCATGAGAGAGAGAGAGAGAGAGAGAGAGAGGTATAGGAGGGATGTTTAGAAGGCGAGGGAGAAAGGGGTTGAGACATCAAACAGGCTATAACTCTGAGCCAAGTCAACTAGCTCTACTTCAAAATCCGCCCCCCCCCCCCCCAATAACGATCGATCCTTCTTCCAAAGAAATCACTTAATGCTGAATCCCTGGCGACAGGCTGTCGGAATGCCTGGCGAAGAGATCACCATAAGCATTCATCATCGACAATATTGGAAATGCTCTCCGAAGGCTGCTCGGGATAAATCTGTTCTCTCGCTCAACCTTGAAGTGATCGAAGTTGAGGACCCAGCCGTCCTGTTCGCAGTGCTGCTGCCGAATCGAGATCGGAACAGTGAACGTATGTCTGGGCTTGGCAATTCGACCGTGGTGCTCGCGTTCGCTGTCCTGAACACGGCTGATGACTGCTTCTGCTTCGTGTAAGCATCGGCTCATGTTGCTGCCCATGGAATGGTGGACGACCATGAACAATTCCGTAGCTGCGAGTAGCCCCAGCTTCCTTTCGCCCCAAAAGAAGCACAAAGAAAAACGTCGGCCAGCGACGTGAACGAAGCAGAAATTACGAATTAGGAAGGCGTGAAGAAATATAACACGGCGATCGTCCAGCGATCAGGAGAAGAGATGTTGTGTTGTACAGCATTCAAGGTCGGTCTACGCCGCTCTTGATATACTCTGGTTGCTGCCAAGCTCTTGGACGTGTCTGAGTCCAGGTGATTGAGAGCTTGGAGATGCCGCATGTTCCAGAGCCACGCAGACACGATATCTGCTCCACAGTTGCGGAAGACAAGACGAATGTCTCACAGCACCATGGCCAGCACTGTAGAGACGGGAGGTCTGATCGAACCAAAAAGATCTCTCATCTGATCTTGTACAGACACGGCTTCAGTGTCTTAGCCTCATCGTCAGTAGCGACATCATCCTTGTTGTCCTCGTCGAGAAATTTCGATTTCTTCCAAGACTCCTTCTTGACGAAGCCACCCTTCTTCTCTCCAGAATCCTTGGCGCTTGCCTCAGGTTTGTTCTTGCCCTTTACCGGCTGCGCTGCCTTGACAAATTCCATCTTCACGAACATCTTGTTGCTCAAATCAATGCTGTTTTCGCCATCCTTGAGCACAAATCCCCGTCTTCGCAGTACATCGACGAAAGCACTGACATCGGTCTCTTGCTTCTTCGTCTCGACACCATCAACAGCGACAGCCAACGTCTCTTGCTCATTGATCTCTTCCTGCTCTTGCGCTTTCTTTTCTTGCGCTTTCTTCATGGCAGCTAGCTTCCTCTTGCCACCAACGCGGTGCTCAACAGGTTTCCCGGCTCTGCCTACGCGGCCGAAACGTGATTTGATTTCTGACACCCACAGCTCGCCTTTCCAGTGCAGTATCCGATATGCTTCCTCGATAAAGGATATCCAATTCGTGCCCATGAGCGCCAAGCAAAATATTGCGACATCGACCGAGCCATCAGGAGTCGGTAGATTTGATATGTCGGCCTTCGTGACCAGAGGTGACGGAGAATGCAGGTCATATGAAAGCACCTTGAGCTGCAGCTTCTGCACGTCACCAGAATCTTTAAGAGTCTGAGCCAGACGTGCATCGCCACATCCCAAGTCCGCTATAATTGCCGTGCCATGTGTACGCGGAAGTGCAGCGAGCTTGCCAGGAGCAGACTCTTCTTCCTCTGCAGCACTGCTCGGACGCTTCCTATTGTTCTTGAAAGCCTTCTTCTGAGATTGCAATCGCACCTTTCCTCTTGCACGAATCGTGGCGATGAAGGTGTCCACCGGGTTCTCTGGCCACGCAGTGACCTGCTGCCGGAAGCCAGAATGATAGTCCTCGAACATTTCCGGGTTCTTGTCGAACAGCTCCAGCGCCTTCTCGGATGGAGCGGTATACAAGGTCTCGTTGAGATGCCGAAAGCGTGCAGACGTCAGCTTCTCACGCATCTTTGCTTGCATGGGTGTGAGCGTCGTGCCAGCAGGCAGAGGCGGAGGTTTTGCTTGGGCAGCATTTTGCACGGCGTCATTATCTTTCTTCTGATCTGGCGTGATGGTGTCGCCATTCTGCTCTTGCTTTCCATCTTTCTTCTTGTTCTTCTTCGACTTCTTTTCCGCGCCCGCATCTGTCTGCTGTTCTGCCGTCTCTACCTTTGCACCCTCAGGCTTCGTCTTCACCGGCGCAACTTGCTGCTTGCCATCTTCTTGCGCAAGCTTCTGCCGCTTTCGCTCCTTCTTCAGCTCCTTTTTCGACTTTTGCGGCTTGCCCTCGACATGCTCTTCCCATAGCTGTCCGATCTTGTCTTTCTCCGCGCTCTCCTTCACGCTTTCTGCCTCTTCTCGCTTGCGTTTTCGACTTGCCTTTCGCTCGCCGTCGTCAGTCGGCGCGGTGAGCTTCTTGAAGACCTCCGTCTGAGGCTTCAGCGCGCTCGCATCGACGTTCCAGCCTTTTACTGCAAACATCGTATGCGTGTGTATTCACAGCGTATGAATTGCAGATTGACAATTTCGATATGAAGGTAAGGTTGATCCCACAAAGTTCATGCCTCAGGCCACAATGACTGCAGCTTCCCATCAAGCTTCGATCCTGCATCGATCAATCCTTTGACGTGGCTCGCAACTTACCAAACGCAATCTAAATGGCCGATGCACCTAAACGTCCGTCAACATGCGTCAAGGCTTGTCGAAGCTGGTCAAAGACGTGAGGCATTCGACGCAAGGTCCAAGCCATCCTACCTACCCCCAACAACCACTCCATCCTCCCCCAGTACCCATTCGACCAAGTGCACCAATCCCAATGGCTTCACCGCCGGCAGACTACCCGCGTCCGGATTTTGTGAGATCAGCTCTTCACTGGGAAAGCCTCAATGGTCCATGGGACTTTCTATTTGACGACGACGATATCGGTCAGGCTCGAGGCTGGTGAGTAGGCGTGAACGCAACACAGCATGTGAAACATTCTCACATGCTTCAGGCATCGACAAGCCCTACCAACCCATGCAGCCTCTTCACAGGGCAAGCCCAACGCGAAGAGGACAATCCAAGTCCCGTTCGTCTTCCAAGCTCCAGCATCAGGCATCAACGAGAGAAGCGTTCATCAAGTCCTGTGGTACGAACGTCGCATCGAAGATCTCCGGATCCCCGAAGAGAAGGCCGAGGGTTTCCGTCTACTTCTGAGATTCGGCGCGGTCGATTACCACGCCAAAGTCTGGCTCGATGGACAGTACGTCGGAGAGCATCAAGGCGGCCACGTACCGTTCGACTTGGACCTTACAGAGGCAATTCACTTGGCACAAAGTGCATGTCGGTTGACGATACGCGTGTTCGATTCAGCCTATGATTTGACGCAGCCCCGTGGCAAGCAGTACTGGGGTCCGCAGCCGGAAAGTATCTTTTACACGCCTTCTAGCGGGATCTGGCAGTCTGTCTGGCTTGAGAGTGTGCCTCAGGCTAGGCTTGTCGATGGAAGCTATGGTACCATCATCAAGTCGACAGATATCGAGACGGGGATTATCGATGCTCGGATAGCTACTTCCGGCAGGCGTGTTGGTCAGCCATTGGCCATTGAGGTGCAGACTAGCATCGGAGGCGTGGTTGTTGGCACTGAACGCAAAGACCTACCGCGAGACGAAGACTTCGTTCGCTTTTTTGAGGTCAACATGCGACTATCTTCAAATCACTTCGAGCGACTGCCACGTGAATTCCTCAACAACACGCCTCGAGACGATCCTCGATGCTGGCGTAATGGTGTAGCACTCTGGTCTCCAGAATGCCCCTTCCTATACGACTTGACCTTACGCCTCCTTGATCCTTCTGGACGACTCCTAGACGAAGTACGAACAACCACTGGTATGCGATCCATCAACTGGTCAACCGGAGACGGCACCTTCCGTCTAAATGGCAAGCCTTACTTCCAAGCACTCTTCCTCGACCAAGGCTACTGGCCAGACACTCTCATGACTCCACCATCCCCCAACGCCCTCAAACTGGACATCGAGCTCTCTAAAGCCATGGGCATAAACGGCTGCCGCAAGCACCAAAAAGTCGAAGATCCAATTTTCATGTACTGGGCCGATCGTCTCGGCTTCCTAGTCTGGGGCGAAATGGCAAGCTGCTACCACTTCAGCGTCGAAATGATCCGTCGCTTCGACGAAGAATGGATGGAGATGATCCGTCGAGACATAAACCACCCATCAATCATCACCTGGACCCCCGTAAACGAAAGCTGGGGCTACCCAGATCTCACCCACCAAGCTCGTCAACGAGACCACATCCGCTCTCTCTACTACACCACCAAAACCTACGACACAACCCGCCCCATCAACGATAACTGCGGCTGGGAACACGTCATCACCGACATATCCTCTTTCCACGACTACGCCGACGCAAACGGCATGCGCGACCGCTGCAAATCTCTCCAAGAAATCCTCACGCGAGGGAGAACCATGTTCCTTCCCCCAATCCACTCCCACCACTCCTCGGACCCAGGCTCCACCCACGCCCGCGGCGCTCCAATCATGTGCACAGAATTCGGCGGCGTCAACATCGCAGCCTCCAACGACGAAACTCGTAAAGGAAACTGGGGCTACACCACGGCCAAAGACTCTCAAGATTTGCTCCAACGCGTGGAGAATTTGATTCTGAATACTGTCAGGCAAGGCCACGTGTGTGCAATCGTTTGGACTCAATTCACAGATATTGAACAAGAGATGAATGGACTGTATTCTTATGATCGAAGGCCGAAATTGGATCCAGAAAAGGTTAAAGAGGTTGTGGATGGGGCGAAGCAGTTGTATTTTGGGAAGTTGAGGGAGAGGGGGGTTTATGTATAAGGTAATCGGGAGAGAAGGGGGGAGAGAGAGAGAGAGGAATGTGAACAGCTTTGTGGAATTCGGTCATGATCAAGATAAAAATCATTCATGTGGATGGATACTCGAATACTGTAAAGGTATTCACCATGTCAAATTCGATGACCGCCTGTGCCTTTTCTTCATCTCAGCTTCCCGTCCACTTCTTCAAAAAAAAACGCTCAATTTGAAAAGTTCCGCACGCAAGTCGAGACTTCTGGCGTAACTTCCGTCAGGGCGTGCAAATATCATCGAGCAAGAGAACTTGAACGGTCGCCACGCCAGCCAGCCGCATCGAAAAAAAAATTTATTGAATATGGCACGACTCTTCGCAAAGGAAGGAAGCA
This sequence comes from Pseudocercospora fijiensis CIRAD86, assembly GCF_000340215.1. Lineage (NCBI taxonomy): Eukaryota > Fungi > Ascomycota > Dothideomycetes > Mycosphaerellales > Mycosphaerellaceae > Pseudocercospora > Pseudocercospora fijiensis. The sequence continues at coordinate 558,144 of NW_006921539.1, forward strand.
TCAAGTGAGTGCCTCTTTCTTCTGGTTCGGTATGTAAGAGAAGTATTATTGAAGCTTTTCCCCCAGAGAATCCCTTCAATTGCTGGCATGAAAATTGAAAATTGAAAAAGTCTTGATGATATACATAGGAAGGAAGGAAGGAATTTTCCTCGATAGAACGAAAAAGAAGAAAATAAAAAAAAGATTTGTGCGAGGTTTTAAAAGGTGTTCAAGTGCCCGTGCCCTTTTGCCTGGCTCGTTTTTTAAAAGCAAAAAAAAAACCTGCTAATGCTAACAAAGAGAAGAAAAAAGATCAAATTCAAGGAGCGAGCGCTATACCTAACTTACCGAGAGGTTTTGATTGATTAATTGACCAGCCTAGAAGTTTTTTTTTTTCAAATTTAGGCAAGCTGATGGTTGGTAGCTGAGAGCAAGGGCCGAACTTCCTCTTTTTTCTTCTTTTTGAAAAAAGAAGGCTGCTTGCATATAGCCCGTACCATCGCGTTTTGAATTTCCCGCAGCCGTTTCGTCAGGTGGAACTGCAAAAGAATGATGTTCAGGATCTTGATTGCTCTCGATGGGTCCGTGTGTGTGAATGAGAAGCAGGGAAAAAAAAAAACCAGTTGTGGTCAGATTTTGAAGTCCACGAAGGAAAAAGATGAGAAGGCGAAGAGCGTGTGTAGCACCGAGAGTGGAAAAAGTACGACTCTTAAGGCCATGTTGTCGTTGGAGAACAGATAGGATTATGCATGGAAGAAGTACACTGCATTTCAGCAGATACATATCTCCCGTCTTGACTGGTTGGTGATGGTCGAAAAAGAGGCTACCTACCTGCAGCTCTACAAACAACAGCGCATGTGCCTTCCCGCCACCACTGCCCCTGAACGTTTCACTTTCGCTGGGTCCAGGTCCAGGTATATGATAGATCTGAAATTGATCACTCTCCATCCACCAAACAGATCGTGCTGGTGCAGTGGTTAGCATCTCCCCTTCCCATCGCAAAACATGGCTGCACATACATGAAGTGCGGGAATAGGCGAGGACACGAGTTCGAATCTCGTGCACGATAAAGTGAAGCCTCGAATTATCACATGATGTTTCTTTTCTTTTTCTTTTTTTCACATTCTCATTACCGTCATTCAATCTCAGACTTGATGTGAGAATCATGCTAACAGAATCAAAACTATCGCGACGCCGAATGCGAGTCCATAGGAGGAGAACGAGTTCGTGCCAGCATCTGAGTTTCCTTGTATCGACGGTGCTGTAGTGTCCGGAACAACGACGACAGTCGAAGTTATCGTCAACGCACTGCTTGAGGTCTGACCATTGGGTCCGTCCACATAGGTATAGCTGGTGATTGTGAGCTGACTATAGCTGGTGCTCGACAAGTCCGATACCGTCGTGGTGGACTCGAGCGGAGTCGTCATTGATTGTGCTGTTGTAGTAGTGGAGTCAGACGAAGTCGTCGAGAAAGGATTTGAAACACTCTGGTCAGGATCACTATAGCTCGCGGTGCTCTCCGAGCTGGATGCTGAGGTCGTGCTGATTGAACTGGAGCCCGGGGCGGGAATTGTGGGGCCAGAGCTAGCTGAACTTGTTGAGACAGGTCCATTTTCTGTCGTGATGGTTGTCGTAATGCCTGCGGCGAAAGAAGCAGGCTGGTCTAACGCGACAGTCTGGCGTGAGAAGCCCACCCAGGACCCAGCATTGCTTGTGATATCAGGGAGGAAGTAGATGTTGTCACTCAAGCTAGAAAGCGCTCCATCATACAGCACTGGTGTGGCTGAAGCAGTGAAAAGCGCCAGTGCTGCTGCACAACCGATATTGCAGCTTCCGTTATTCGCAGTCGTCGTAACATAGCTGCCGCCCCATGTTTAGCCCAAGTTCAACCAGTAACTTTCAGATACAGTTTGAATTCTGGGCAGCAGTCAGAAGAATCTTGTGCCAGGCAAAAAGCTAACTACTTACTGTACTGTAGGAGATATCGGGTCGGCCCGATCTACGACCAAGGAGTTGATGTACAGATTACAGTCAGGATCCAGGTACTGAGACGGGCAGACAGAATAGCTGCAGTCTTCTACAGTGGTACTGTAGGCACTGCTGAAGAGATCTGTGTCGCACAACAGCGAGGAAGACGTTGCCTGGCCAGATTCATCGGTGTAGATGAAAGCAGTTGCCAGAGGAGCGATGTTGGAATCCGGCGCCCAGGTCACAAATGCAGGTCCCACAGTATTCGTTGCCGGAGACAACTGACAGGACGATGGACACAGTTGTGATGCCAGAGAAGGGCAAACGACCTGCGATATTGATGTGATTGACATTATGGCCGTTCAGAATTAGCGACTATACATGATGGAATGTGTTTTCCTCTGCGTGCGCGGACAGCGGGAGGAGGCTGGTGTTTCTACCACAGAAGGATCAGCTACCATTCAGGCTTCGATCAATAGTATAATAGTGTATGCAGGAATGCCGCGGTTGCAGCATATGCCCTATCGGCCAATCGCTCCACAAAGCTTCAAAACATCTCGAAGCTTGGCTACCATGTCACAGCACCGCTATCTTCGTATTTACAATAGTTCTTCTCTTGAAACTTTGCATGCGCGAAATCTTGCTCTTGATCTGGTTTCCCAATATCGCGCTCCTACCGGCGGGGGGTCGTAGGAAGCTTCGCTGGCGTGAGGCTGTGGAAGTGTATGCAAGCCTTCGGACATGCGGTCTGGCTATTCTCAATTTCAAAAACCCCGGGCTTTTTGAGCCGCACCACTTCAGTTTTGCCTTCCATACTAATTTTGGTAGTAAACCGAACTATTGCTGTCGCTGTATCCAGTCTATAGTTCCAATAATTGGTATTGTTACTTGTTTATATTATTGCCGTCGCTCTACCGATTTTCTACCGCCGCCCTACGCTATAGACCTCGCCGTCGCTATAGCGCCCCTTACCGAGTAAGATAAGGCAATTATCGGCTAGTTGTTAATAGAAGGCATATCGGCGAAGGATATATAGTTATCGTAGCGCTCGAAGAACGAAAGGGGGTCGTTTACTACTATAAAGCGTTATAGTACTAATCTAAAGAGATATAGTACGGTTAATAGCTTCTAAGGCAAACTAGGACGACCGAAGAAGGTGCTACCGTATATAAGAGACTTTATAATCGATATTCTAGCTACTAAGGGTACGACCTAGATAGATAAGGTTTAAGACTAGATAGTACTTAAATTTAGAGTATATATCGGCGTTACTACTATCTAGAGGTATATAAGGAATAAGGACTTTACCTATAAGGTAACTTAGCGACAGGCTTCTTAGCGAGACCTATAGGCGGAAATAGCGTACCTAGTTAATATAGAATACTAGATAAGCGAGCAGATTGTCTTCGTAGATAAGACCTATTATAGTAAGCGCTCTACTATCCGAAGGCGTAGATAGGTACCTAAAGGATTTCCTTGTATTATAAAGGACTATCTATACCGTCTATAGCGATATAGTATCTTACTAGTATACTTAGTCGACGGCTAGCTTCTAGGAGTAACACTTATTAAGCAAGGCAGTATCGATAGCGACTCGTTTATTATACAGATCTAAGAGAAGGTACTACCGCTTTGTAATCTATATCTAGGTTTACGGTCTATTATTATAATAGATAACTATGCGACTTATTAACGAGAACGAGTCCGCAATCTCTATCGCTTATATAGCGTTCTTACTAACTTCTTGCCGCTATATTTACTATATCTTAACCTAATAGAGCTATTATTTAGACTCTTTAAAGGATAGATTAAGAGGCATTAGGATATAATGCCTAAATATAGCCGAACAGACGAATAGCAGTCTTAATTCGAGCGTTATCTATAGCTAGCAATCGATAGTTAGGGTAAAGGTATAGACTATAGGAAGTTGTTCCGCTACGCCGGTATAGCTTCCTAGCAAGATAGTCGATAGAATAGGAACTAACCGTTAGATTTAGGCGTTTAGATATAGATTCGAAAGGCCTCGGTCGGCGCTATAACCTTATTAAGAAAGCGTATTAATCTATATAGTACTAATTAAGTAGTATCGATTAGAAGGTAGTAGGTTGCATTTCGTAAAGGGTACTAAGACTCCGCTTTCTATAGTAAGCGGGGAAAAGTCTAGTCTATACATTTCGAGCGTAAAGAATATAATATACAGAGCTCGTATCGGTACGCAAATTTTTTAATAAATACTTTAATATATATAGAATACAATAGGAAATGTATATTATATAAATACTATAAGTAGGTAATATAGTATAGACATAAATGCGAAAAAGTAATAGAATTTAGGGTCTAGAAGTAGGGTCTTAGCGGTACGATATAGAGAAGCTAGCGGTCGAAACGTATATAGTATATACTATACAAACTGAATATAGAAAAACTAAATAGACAGAATGCAAGGATTATATATAGACTAACTTAGCTATTATTTTCGTACCTATATCTTGTATAGTAGTAGTGCTATATTGCGATCGGAAAGCTATCCTCCTTAGCTTACTATAGCTTCCCCTTCTTCGACTATACCCTCCGGTAGACTCGATATATTAGCTAGAATACGACTCGCCCTATATTCCTTTAAGAACCTATTTACCTTAGACTCGAGCCTAAACCTAGTACTATTAGTAGACACGTCGTTAGCCTTTAACTCCTTAAACTTCGCTAGGTTCTTAACTATTTATAGGCACTAATCTTCCTTAACTATCTACCTTTAAGCGTCTCTTATAGAGATAGTTATAGTTAGAAAGCGAGTACGAAGCTAGCGATAGTAGACAATAAGTACGGCTGTCTCGGTCTCGTCGTCTGCAATAGGTAGACTTAACCGCGGAGCGCCTTATTGTAGCGGCTAGTAATAATAGTATAGCGGCGGCGGCGGCTAATAAGGCTATAGATTAACAGGCGGTTGCGGTTAAGGCGGTCTATAATAATAGTAATATTGCTGTTAGACTAACGGCTCTAGCTACTATTAATTCTTACCCTTACTAGCCTTGCCTTGCTCGTTCTCGGGGTGCTTTACCTTATAGCACCGTATTATCTCCTCGATAACCTTCTTATTTAGTGCCTTTACTAAGCACTTCTTATTAATTGCTATTTAATCCCTCTAGAAGCTAAGAATTAGTGCTGTAAGCTTATAGTATTAACCTATTAGCTCGTAATAGCCTATAACGTTAGCCTATCGTCTAAGGGTATACTATAGGTCTATACAAGTATAGGCCTTACGAATAGCCTCGTACTAAAGCAAGCGGTTATCGGTCTCTTATAGGGTAAGCTTATTAGTATCCTTCTTCTTACTTGTTTTAGCTATTCGAGGTAGTAGACTAGAAGGCAGGTTAGGAGCATTAGAAGAGGCTTCAGTCGGTAAAGATAGCTGTTACTATACTACTAGTTTATCGCTAATCTTCGGACCTAGCTTAGAAAGTAGTGTATCGGCTCTATAGCTCTAGTATTTAGTAAGAAGGACCTAAATACTAAGAGGCTTCATCTAGCGGAAGTATTTAATAATACTATTACCTTTGCCTATCTATTCTTGCTAGCCTCCAGTTATAAGGAAGTCCTTAGATTGTAGCTTGCTATTCTTTAGTAATAAGGCCTATATCTTACAATAGCGGCGGACTAGACAATAGTTAAAGCCCTTTACTATAGTATAAGCTATTATAGTAGTCTTAGTAGCGTTAATTAATCGTCGAATACTAGTAGCGCTATAGCTTATAATGCTATAGTCCTTACTAAGGTCTTTACGGTTAAAGTAGAGCTCTGTCTCTAATCAGACCCTCGGCTTCCGGCTTGCCGCCCTCGCTTGCGAGGGTCTAAGGACAAAGGGTAGAGAGGGACTATATAGTATATATTATTTTTCCAGCATTCTACACAACGCGAAATACATAAATATTATTAGTGCATTCGATAGCGTAGGCAAAGGGAAGACATTCTATATAAAAATCATATATATGCGACGTTAGGTTATTAAGTTGTGAAGCCTGCAATTAAGCTACTGTCCCGAATTCGACCAAATCTAGCGACTAGAGACTAACCTACGAAAATGTCGCATGTCGCTTTTAATGCTACAACAATAAAACTTGTATTATCGTATAGAGCGTGCAATTTTAAGTACATAATATATAAGGTGTGGAAGTGTCTAAAGTAGTAGTATTACAATATTGCGAATACGCCGAAGCTAGTTTAAGCAGGCTAAAAAGGCCGAGTGTCGCTTTTAATAATACATATATAAGATATGCATTATCGTATAGCGCGTCCATTTCTAAGTATCTTTTATATAGGTCTCGATACTCTCCGATGTTGTAGTATTAAGTAATATTGGATGCGCTAGAGCTACTTAGGCTAGCTATAAGCTGAAGCTATATTCTTAATATCTATTCTCTCAACGCTACGATTACTGCTATTAGCCTAAGTAATAGTCGCCGTACGGTTTGAAGAATCTATTGCTATTTAGTCGACTATCGCGGTTGTAATTAAACGCGTAGATTGCTCCGCTGCGGCGTAATGTAGGTATCCGGCTTGTCGTATATCGTACGCGTTGCTAACTGCGTTAAAAGGTGTCGCAGAGCTATGCGATATATTGCTTTATCTAGTCTAGTGCTATCTTGTCGTAAATCGTAAATACCTAGAAGAAATGAGTAATGCTTCTAGACACTTCACTTTTATAAAATAAAAGTAGGTCTCTGCGCTTCTAGTCTACGCCTAAGGCTTAAACACTCTTAGCTTCTTATAATCCACTTCCGCTTCGACTCGACCTATAACTAATAGTCTATATTTCATATATACTATTACATATATATACGTACTAATCCAACTCGATAGCGCTCCGCTATAGGCGATATAGAAATAGCCGACTTACTACTAGGCGATAGCGATAGCAATGCCGCCGCCGCTAATAATAACAATCGCGATATGTTTAATACGAGCGATATACTTAAAGCTTTGCTATAAGGATACGCCTAAGACCTAGCCGACCGTAGAGCTCGACTACGCTAGGAGCAGCGCGCTCGTTAGCGTGCCGCCGAATATACGCGTCGCTAATAGCCGCGCTTATTACGAGCTCGTCGAAATGAGCCTATTATTATCCGCCGCAATTAGCTAGAAGTTCTAGAAGTGTATAAGGACACTAATGAGGATAAAGGCGACCTAGATATTACTAATTAGGAAGATAGACTAAGCGCTAATAAGTTGGAGGCCGAACAGCGGGCGGGCAATGCTCTAGGTTACGATCCCGAGCTAGACCGTAATTAGGAAGATAAAGTGTCGGTAGACGAGTCTAAAGAGGAAGAGACGGACGCTCGCCTAACTGCGAAGGGCAAGGGTAGTAGAGCTAAAGGCAAGGCTCCGGTAACTCTAGGTTAAACGCCTAGTAGACCTAGTTAGTCGAGTTAGAAGAAGCGTAAGAAGCGCAAGACTCGCATAACCGATAAATAGAAGTTTGAGTACATCTCTCGTATCCTAGACGACTAGTACCTTACGTACGTAAAGCTCGTCGGCATATATATAGGTGTCGCTAGCATACGCGATTACCGGAAGAAGGCTAACAAGATTATTAAGAAGTCTTTCCCGAAGAGCGAAGGTTTAGTTAGCACTAGGGTCCTACGTACGGAGTTGAAGCGTCTTATCGGCAAGCGATTCTTTAACGAATACGATCTAGAAGCCGCTATTAACGAGTACTAAAAGGAGGGTAAGTCCGATCTCCTCGCATAGATTAACTAGGTTATTAGAACTATAGCTCCTAGCTAGTACCGACTCTTACAATCCGTGCTGCCTAATAAGAAGTATAGCCGTATAAAGATTATAAAGAGTGTAGACGCCTAGGAGAAGAAGGATGCAGCTAGTAACGACGGCGACGACGACGATAATAAATAGGAAGACATTATTAGCGACAAGCACCGCCGCATACAGAAGCGCACTATGCTAATAACCTAGATCGTTACTAGCTCGATCGCGCTAAAGAAGTCTTCCTAGTTTAGCAAGCAGATTAGCCTATACCTCTATACTAGTAGTATCAAGTCGCGAGTTATTAATCTCTTTAGTACTATAGGCGTTAGTCGATCTTTTCGCACTATTTAGCGTCTCGTACGCAAGATAGTAAAGGCCTATCGTGCCTTTATCGCAAAGACAGCTCGTATATCTCGTCGTTAGGTGCTCGTATACGATAACTTCTACCGTTTATCTAACCGTAGAGGTGCCTAGATAATTAGTAGTGCTATATACTAAGATAATTAGACTACTACGCATATAGCTATCTACCTAGAATTCCTAGAAGGCGGCCTAACGAGAGACATACTAGACTATAGTAAAGAGCTCAACCCTCGAACGATCTTCCGCGGCGTAACTAGTAACGACAAGAAGAAGAAGATGTCCTTATACTAGATCGATTAGGCGCTTAGATATCTCTTTAAGTCAATTTAGTAGCGCTTTAAGGGCTTCGACTTTAAGAAGCAATTAAAGAAGAAGGCTAAGAAGAAGGCTAAGAGTGCTTATAATACTAGTAAAGACACCGAGATGCAGGATGCCTAGTATGCCGAAGCTAAAGTCGATCGCGTACTAGAGCATCTCTTTGTCCTTATTAAGGGTGGTATGCTATAGGAGCGCTTTCTATAGCTATTAGTTAAGATTAAGAATAAGGGTAGAACTCTAATTATCCCTATACTAGCCTCGTACTACGATAAAGCATCAATCTAGGAGACATATAAGGTATACAACGATGAATTCGAGCAGTTTATGCAGCTAGATCTAGATAATAACGAGTTCTAGGACAAGGTTCTAATTCTAATTATCGGAGACTAGATAACTGCTGCTCGTAATCGTGCAGTTAAGATAGAGAGCGTAGAGAGCACTCGCCCGTATAACCGCAAGGAGTAGCTTATTGTCGTGCCTACTATGTTCTATACCGATATAAACAGCAGCTATACGCCTCTTAAGACCTACTAGGATAAGAACTAGGCAGATAAGCCGCTTGCGTATAACATTTAGTCGGATGTATCTAATCTCGATATTCTAGGTATTATTAAGGAGAAGGCGAAGTACTATCTAAACGATCTCGTTATAAAGGCTTTGTATAGAACCCGGATTGCTACCCGCTAGATTCACGAGTTGCGAAAGCGTAGAAAGATTAATGCTACTAGCAAGCCACTCGAGGCGGCTATTATTAAGGAGCTCGGCGGTCGCGGCGGAGATAATACAGCTAGTAAAGGTACTGCGACTATCTCCGGAACTCGGAAGGAGGTGTATAAGGCTATTATTAAGTATATGCGGTATGCTAAATACATCGATATTGTCCTCTCTATCTATAAGTCGGTCTGCACTAAATCCGTATAGGACGGTACTAATGTTAATAGCACTGTCAAGGATCTAGCCTTTACTACTATATGCCGCCTTATTTAGACTATTAAGCCGCACTTAATTATATATAACTCTATCCGGAAGATAGATACTAGTAACCTCCGTCGAATGATTCCTTACCTAGCTATTATCTTCCTTAGAGCGCGATAGTAGAACTATAGTCGTGAGATAATCTATATAGCCTAGCTCTTTAGTAAGGCTACGAAGAAGCCTCTGCAAGATGCTCTTAAGGTTTCGATAGTCGTCGATCTAGGCAATAGTCGAGGTCTCGGTACTAATAAGATATAGGAGGAACTAAATAGGGCCCTATAGATAGACATTAAGGCTCATACCAACTCGACACATAATCTAGCTACTACTATAGAGTTAGTGTCGTAGAACCGGACTGCTTCCCGTATCGTGTAGGAGATAGTCGAATCTATAGGCCTAGAAAAGACTACGTACTATACCGACAAGAAGATGCCGATTCAGATCCTGTCCTATGCTACTAGGCTAGTAGATTAGGGCATTGCTAAATACAACCTATCTCGAGTCGAGGGATTAATAAAGATAGGCCTCTCTAATAATATATAGTCTCTAGGTAAAGAGCAAGTAGTAAAGATCGTCGAGGCCCTTAATCGATTTAACTAGTTGCTAGTTAATAGCGTAACTCGTAGCGGAGAGAATGATATAGCTGTTACTAGCGTAGACGGCATTAATAGAGCTAATGCGAGAGAGCGTTTCAATAGGGGAGCTAATCGTAGCGAAGCCTTTAAGCCGTTAGTAGATGCTAAGGGCTAGGCTTATATCGATTAGCTATAGCTAGAAGTAATAGACTTAACTAGCGGTGCTACTGCTAGCGGTGCTAGAGACCTAGCGATAATAACCGGTGCTTTACTAGCGCCTAGATCTAATGCTAGTAGTATAGGTAGTATAGGTAGCAATCGGGACGACTTCTCGCAGTTTTAGGACCCTAATATAACGGCGCTTAATAAGGAGATAGCTATCGCTCGGGTTGGCTAGCAGTCTCTTCGCCGTAGCCCGTACAATATTATAGGAGGTTGAGGATGGAAAGGAATACTATATACGAGTATAGGCTCCTACCGATAAGATAGGGAAGGGCTACGAGGGATGCCGAAGACTAGCCTTAGAATAACACTATACTCCGATGCTCTAATTTACAGCCTTAGGCACTGTTAACGACCGCTCTTGCCTCGAGAGCGCAGTGTAAGTAATATATAGCCGTTATTGTTGCCTTAATATTAACGATGTCGCATTGCTACTATTAGCCGAGCTGCTATATATAAAACCTTACCTACGCGAGCATATATCTCCGCTTTCTAACCTTAACTTCCTCTTCTTCTTCTTCTATATATACACACACACACTAATATACTAATATCCCTAGCAACACACTAGCTATCGGCGTATGTAATAGTGTCGATACCTCTTTGTCGCATATAGGTAGCTCTATAGCGATTAACACTATTCCTTACTAGTTCCGCGGCTTGCTACCGATAGAGCCGCTTGTCTAATAGTTAAGGTTCCTCAATCGGTAGAGTTTGTTTAGTCCTTTCTCTTTAAGGTTTAGTCTCCGATAGGCTTTGCTAAGTAAGACGTTGCGAGGCGACTCTCCTAGCGAGTAGGTATACTATAGCTTTAGCGGGCGTCGACTGCGCATTCAACCGAAAGAGTATAGTTTTTGTTAGAACGTCGTAGAGGTCTTAGATAGATATAGCTTATCTGATAGTAGCTAACGGTAAAAACTCTTTAGTAAGGTACACCGAAAGTAGCTAAAGGTAGCGCCTTCCTACTAAGTAGATAGGATAGGTTCGTAGTATTGCTATAGGTCTAACTCGGTAAAAACTCTTTAGTAAGGTACATCTTAAGTAGCGGCTATAGGCTTCCTACGTTCGGATTCTTTATAGGATAATATACGCGTATCTAGTTAAGTCGGCGTAACGCCTTCGTTAGGACTGTTAGTTATAATAACCTTAGTCGTTGCGTAAGGGCCTCTAGTGTACTTAAGCCCGAAGGCGCTTAGTCTTAGTCTTAGTCTTTACTACTGCTATACGACTGCAGCCCTTTGCGTATTAAGACTGCTATTCGACTATAGTGCGTACCGATCCGAACCGAGCGCATTAAGACTATTATCCGACTATAGTACGCCTCCTCTTCTAGTAAGCGCATTAACATTACTATACGACTGCAACGCGCTCGACAACCTTTTCTATAGTGTCTCTTAGAGATACTAAGGGCGCGGTTACACTCTATTATTGTCTAGGTACTAATAAGTGTCGCTTTAGCGAAAGAGCTGTCGTCGTTTCGCTTAATAAGCCCCGTCCTACACACCTTAACCTTCGGTTATGCGTACTATAGTTAGTAATAGAATGCGCTAATTGCTACGTATACGCGTACTCGTACTTATACTTGTTACACGTACCCGCAGTATATAGGCTATATATAATTCTAGTATGCTTCGGGGCGTGTGCTTCTATAGCCGCTTAGTGCCGCTAGTTAAACAGATCCCTAGACGCAACTACACTTATCCGTACTGTCTTGCATAGCAGCCAGTCCTTCTAATAGATCGTAACTGTAGGATTTAAATAAAGGAGGGCGTTAACGTAAGAGGGCTATCGTAGCTTCTCGAAGAGTGCTTACGCTCGATATATATTATCGCCTCGCGTATCTATCCTTACCGTATATATTGTAGTGCTAATAGCTGCGGTGCAATGAGTATAGTCGCTAGCGTCGCTAGTGTTAGTAGTATTAACTTCTCGGGCTTCGGAGGCGGAAGGCGGCCGTCGTTATCGTATTAGACACTTTTGCTAGCGCGGTTTGCTAGAAATGCGCTTAATCGACGTATCTCGCCGTATTCGTGTCGTACTATCGTGCTGTCGTACTGTCGTACTGTCGTACTATCGTACTGTTATAAAAGTTGAAAGCTAAAGCGGATATTACGATGCTCTCGAAAGGAGTCGCGATCTTAGAGCCGGGCTATTCCCGCTAATCGGGCTCTCTACTATAGTAAATCCGGGGTCTTAGCGGGACTCGACATCCTTGCACTTTCCTCGATTATATACTACTCTTACGACTATATATATATCTACATCTTTTACGATACGGCCTCTTACGACACGGCCTCTTACGACACGCCCTTTTACGACACGCCCTTTTACGCTTTTGTATAATAACGATTCAAGTTGCATGTAGCATACCGACGATAGCATCTAGATCCGAGGACGATAAGATTAGCGACGAGATGCTAGCTGTTATTATTCTTAGTCTAAAGCGTAGTACTAGTATAACATAGTAGCAGATTGCGGATCTATATAACACTAGGCCGCGGAGGGGACCTAGTTAGCTAGCTAAGAGCTAGTATAGTATAGCACAGTATATTCGTCGGCTCGCAACAAAGTATATAGAGATAGCAATAGGAGAAGAGGAAGATAAAGAGGCCGGGTCGGCAACGAGCATTTAGATTAAGGTTAAGTAGGATACTATAGATAAAAGGACTAGTAGCAAGCAATAGGAAATTCAGGATGCTATAGAAGAATTCACCGCGACGGTATAGAGAGCTATAGACATCCTATAGCATATAATGCTTTAGTAGTAGCAAGGGAAGGGTAAAGAACGTGCGAAGTAGGCACTCTTAGTTACTAAGAATCTGCTCTCTCTCTCTGTCTTAGTCTTCTTAACACCGGCGACACTACTACCTACTCCCCTCTAATATAGCAAATCCTTTAACGACTACGGCCTCTACGACGCTTACTAGGGGTGTCGAAGACAATTTCCCTATTACTAAAGTCTTTATTAAAGTACTCCTCTTCCTCTTTACCTACTATACGATTAATATATATACTAGACTCTACTATATCTAAAGCACGCCGGGTTAGTGTACGAGTCCGGCTAGATAAGCGTAGTAGAGACGATAAGGCTACTTTAGTATAAGCTGCTTAAGCCTCTATAGCAGTTATACGAATCGGCCTAAAGGCACTTAGATGTTTAGCAGTACTAGGACGACGACGAGATGCTAGTGTTAGTGTTCCGTTCTGTCCGGTCCGACGCCGAGGAGCAGCACGAGCGCTTAGTATCTGTCTCTAAGTATCGGTAACTCTGCTAGCACTACGCTTATCTCCTACTTCTAGACGAGGTCGAGACGGACTATCTATAGATGCTATAGGCGGAGCTCTAGATGCTAGTAATGGCAATAGCGTTAGTATTAGTATAGGACTAGTAGCCGTAGCACGCTTCTTAGCTAGGTCTTTACGAAGGGCACTAGCAGCCGCACCGGACTTGCGCTATTGCTGCTTATTTAATGCACGCCGGTCCCTAGCAGTCTCTTCAACTAGAGCGGTCTCTTCTTCTTTAGCTAGACCGGCTAATAGCTTAGTATCTCCTATTGCAGCCGCCGCCGCCTCTTCTGCCTCTTTTCTCTAGCGTTTTAGCTATTCGCGATTCGTAGCTACGCGCTCTAAGTACTTCTTACGCTTCTTATATATATCATCGATTATGCTGTTTAGCATACTAAGCATATCGTTAAGCGGCATGTCCTTCGCATTGTCCGAATCCTTCTTATACTACTTTATAAACGCTAGTGCTCGCTTATTAAGGATAGCCGCGTCGATATTGTCTCTATATAGGTCCTTAGTAAGCTTGAAGACCTCGCAAAGGTTCTATAGCTTATACTTTAGCACTATAACGTTTGCTAGAATGTCGCAGTTCCGGCTCTAGTATAGATCGTTATCGAATACACGCTTAGCCTACTTAGAAATCCATTCCTCGATATGCTCTAGAGCATACCCCGATAGACTACTCTTTCTCGGCTTCTACGGTAATAGAGGTGCTGCTAGCGGCTCGTAACTATCCTATACTAGCTTCTTTAGCAAGTCCGGGTTGTGTATACTATAGTAGGTATCTTTGCCCTATACGACCTTGCCTTTAGGGATTAGGTATATACACTCCCCTTCTCTAAGGTATTCGTTAACAACAGCCCTAAAGCATTAGCGCTAACCCTTTACCGGATGATAGCGTGCATTAATAAGACGTATAAATATAGGAGATGCGCTCTCTCGGCTCTTTATCTTATCGGAAGTCTATTTCGGTATATTAGAGTTGTCTACGATTGCGCTATCTATAGCATCGTTAAAGGTACTAGCGCCGCTTCTATATACGGCTGTCCTAGGATATATAGCAGCCTCGTCTATAGTACGACGTACGCGGACCGTAATGCCTTCTCTATTATCGTGCTTATCTAGACTATCTAGCTAGTTTATAATGTTAAAGATATCCTCGGAGAAGTCGTCGAATTCCTCGCCTAGAACCTGTTCAATCTTATCCGAGACTATCGTATTACGGAGGCTACTAGGATTCGATAGAAGATATGCCTACTCTCGGTATAGAATAGCCTAGTCCTTGTTATACGGATTGATTATAGAGACATAGCTACGCTTCTCTAGTAGAACACGGCCCTGTCTATTATCGTACTAATACGGCAATATAAATACCGCGAGAGCCTTAATATTTAGTAGACGCGTACCGCGACCGAGCTTCTATATTAGATCGAGAACATCGTTTATAATAGGAATACCCTATTGTCTAACGATCTCGATATCCGGAATGTTAGTACCTATCGTAGTAGCTAGCGTGCCCTATATAATACGGATGTATAAGTCTAGCTTCTTAAATTCCTAGTATCGGAGGTCCTTATCTAGCGGCGCGACATAAGCCGTATAGAAAGAGATTACCTTTCGAACATTAATAGTTAGCTTTCCTCTCGGTATAAGTAGTGTACTAGTCTATATATACTTGTACTCTACTAGCTCTAGGTCGATGTCCTTAGTTAGATCTACTAACCAAGATCGTATTAGGAGACAGGCACGATTAATGCTTACGCGGCCGTCGACAAAGATAAGAGTCTTCTAGATTAGGTCGGGTATACCGCGGCCTTCCTCGTTAATCGTATACTTTAGCACGAAGTACTAGAACTTAAAGGATATTAACTTGTTCTTCGGTAGAGGCTTAATAATATATATCGTATCTAGGCGATTAATGCTGCCGCGCTAGACAATGCTCTAAAGAGGCTTGTCTCTAATTAGACGAATAGCACGACTCTTAACTAGGTAATCGATTATATCTTTCGGTATAGTAGTAGAGGCCGCGATAGTAGGCATATATATATCGTAGAGGTCGCGAAGGAAGGCGATCTTTCTAAAGGCAACTCGGAAGTTTAGCTACCGATAAAGAAGATGTGCCTTATCGTATACGATTAACCCTAAGGATAGAGCTATAGAGCGTAGGACCTCTTAAAATTCCGGAGTAATGCCTTACTTAGGGCTATAGAGGACGTAGTAGTACCGGCCTACCTTTAGGTCTGCGAGTATATATAGATCGCGCCGCTTACTCTCTACTATAAGGACATAGATATTAAGTAGTCCTTGCTCCTATAGCGATAACTAGCGTATAGCTTCTTCGATATCACCGCCTTGCTTATCCGCGATCCGAGTTAAGACTGCTACTTGCTATATAGCTATGCCGGTTAGGAGAGCGAAAGCCTAGTAGATTAATAATTTTCTAGAGCTAGTAGCAGCCGGATATATAACATCCTACTAGCTAAAGAAGAGCGACTGGAACACATCGATCTACTACTATAGAGGTTCGGGTTCTAGGATGCGATACGGATATAGCATTAACAACACTACTAAGAGACTAAGGCGTACTATTTCTTCCTGCAGATACTTAGACTTATCGTAATGCTACGCTATATCCTATATTAGGAGCTAGATCTCTTTAAGGAGGTACTTATCGTCGCGTATATACTCTATACGCGCCTCGAAGTAGGCATGCTATATATAAGGTAGTAAGTTGTCCGGAGGAAGTAGTAGGCGGGCGACGATATCGAATTGCGGGTTATAGCGATTAATAGCGCGTCGACCTCCTAGTAGTAGGCGCTTTAGATCCTTCTTGCGTCGCTAGACCTTAGCGGCCTGCTTCGTAGCTTGTTCTTTTTATTGTGCTTGCTTCTTTCGCGCCTCTCTATCCGCCTTTACCGCCCTATAGCGATCCTTAGTGCCTAAGTGCGAGTACTTACTAGTCTTGCTACTACTGCTACCGCCGCCTCTACCTCGACTAGGAGGAGCTATAGTGTCGTCGAATTGTAGAGATAGGTTAATAGGTTAGAGGGTTGAAGGGTATTCGAGGCTAGAGTTATTAAAGCGCGGAAGAAAGAGAAAGAGTTAGACACACGCGTTACGTATTTATAATAATACCGGAAAAGTAGAGCCTATACCTTTCACTTTTACTATCGCTAGACTCGAATGCCGCCGCTATAGATCTAGACGAAGCGAGAAGTAACTAGGCCTATTCTAGACCTCTAAACGTGTACGCTAGAGTCGCTAAGGTATATCGAGAAGGTTAGTATAGTTAGAAGGGCGGAAATCGATCGACCGATACCGAAGATATCGATACTTCTATAGGACAGCAGAATATCGCTAGTTCCTCGAGCGAAAGGGCAC
Source organism: Pseudocercospora fijiensis CIRAD86 (assembly GCF_000340215.1). Lineage (NCBI taxonomy): Eukaryota > Fungi > Ascomycota > Dothideomycetes > Mycosphaerellales > Mycosphaerellaceae > Pseudocercospora > Pseudocercospora fijiensis. The sequence goes on from NW_006921539.1 coordinate 574,970, forward strand.
TTCCGATAACTTTAGCTAAAGCAACCGACCCTCTAAGGTATACCGAGTCGATCTATGTCGTTAGAATAGCGGAAATCGAAGGGGTGCGAATATAGTCGCTACGACTCGGAATTTAGAATAGCAAGCGGAGGTGATACGGCAATTAACAACGCGACACTATACGACTAAGCGGGCAACGGTAATAGAATCTACGGATGTCGATGCTAATATCTGCTAAGTTTGAGGTTGCTCGGTAGCGTAGTTATTGTTCTATATAGTCGTTTATTATAAATATAAGTTAAGCTAGTTTAATTTCTATAGAAGAAGGTCTATATACAATGCAGTTTTACGCTTCTCGCGAATACTTTCTAATTACTGTATATACCGTCGCAAAATGCACAACCCGCTAAAGAGACATTTGCGAGAACTTATATATATATGAAGTTATATATTAAATGCTATCTAATAGAATAGCAGGTTATAGTATATACAGTCGCTTCCTACTGTTTGTCGTTAGACGCTCCGCTAGAGCCGGTTCCTTAGCAGAACCTAAGGCATCTACGGAGCTTCTAAAAGGAGACAGGTAGAGCTATAGCTCGAGATTAATAGCGTCCGGCTCTAGTAAAGGCTTCTTATTTACTAAAGGGGTAGCTTCTATAGTAGTAGAAGAAGCAGTCTTAGAAGGCTTTAAAGAAGAAGAAGAAGGCTTCTTCTTCTTAGTCGGCTTCGGTATAGCTTCTTTAATAATAGCCTTCTTTAGGGGCTTCCTAACCCTCTTCGTAACCTATATAATAGTAACCTCTTTAGTATATAGTTCCTCTCCTTTTTGTCTACCTTCTTATCTACCTTCTTATCTACCTTCTTATCTACCTTCTTATCTACCTTCTTATCTACCTTCTTGTCTACCTTCTTGTCTACCTTCTTATCTACCTTCTTATCTACCTTCCTATCTACCTTCTTATCTACCTTCTTATCTACTTTCCTATTTACCTAGTAGCAAAGTATTACTTATTAGTGAGCCGATATTACTTTGCTAGGTCTTAGCAACCTTAGTTGCCTTAAATTAGACCTTCTTTACCTTCTTCGAGGCACTCGCTATTAAACCTATCCGTAAAGTCCTCCTTTTACTTATAGACTAGCTACTAACTAAAGTAGCAGCAACCTCCGCTTCTAGCTGTTTTACTAGCAAATAAGCATCCTCGGCGCTCTTTAGCGTACGCTTCTTAGGTACTATAGAGGGAAGTAGTAGAGTTTGTAGAGCGTATTATAGAGTATATTACGGTAGTTCTCGAGGTTAGCTTCGAGCCTAACTTCTCGTCCTTCTAGTCTACCTTCTTACGTCCTATAATAAGGCAATATCTACTAGATCTCTTCTAGTATATATTAGTCCTTCGTCCGTAGCTATTAAATCGCTAGTATTATCGTATATCGAGGCGTCGCTTAGTAGTAGTATTTCTTCTAGAATTAGAGGTAGAGGAACCGTATAGATTTGCGACAAGTCGGGCAATTTAGTCTAGTTCTACGTAACTATACCTTATAGTAGAGGCAATAGCGATAAAGATTCTCCTTAGATTAGGTATTAACTTAGACTCTTGCGATTATAGTATATATTAGTCTACTAGACCGACCGTAGAATACTAAGAAAGCTGAAAATAGGTATTTAGCGGGTCCGCTTAGTAACTAGCTATACGCCCTATTATCTGCGCCGTATTCCTACGCAATAATAATACTACTAATTAGGTCGATATCTATATTAAAATAAAGCGGCGAGCTTATAGTATTTATTAGGAAATTAATAGAATTTATTAGTATAGTATGCCGGGAGTAGTAGTAGAATTAGTGTAGTAGAACACATAGGGGCACTATCAGCTGCCCCGCGGCTAAAAAGCCCGGGGTTTTTGAAATTGAGAATATGCACGAGCGGACGAGTCGGCTTGTCCTGTAGTATCTAGCGAATAGCTGTTGCTTCTGTACGCATATCTTCGTGATGGGAAGTATCTGTCATCGAGGGAGGCCTGACAACAAGAACGCGTAAGCGCTTCAATAATGACAATATGAGAACATGTACCGCCATCTCAAGGACTCTGCAGCCGTGGAAATCATATCACGGTTACCCAAGGCTCTTGCACGGCGACGGTGTGGTGAAGAGGCATCAGGATCTCTCCTCGCGGAAGATCCCGGATGCCAAGCCCAAACATCCTCCTTCCAACCACCGTCTCTGCTCAGCATACATACGACAGCGCATCACCTCTGGAATCTCACATCATAACAGATAATAATAATAATCAATACATCATTACTACTTGCACACATCATAAACGCTCATCCAAGCCATGCCCAAAACTTCCCCCATAACGTCGTAGGCTTAACTTCCTCAAAATACATCTCCTCAATTTCCTTCCTGCCGGTGTCAAGATCCGCCTCAGCAGGCTTGACAAACTTGGTCCTGTATACAATCTTGTGGCCAACATACATGACCGCGAACAAGATCAAACTGACGTAAGCGATGAAGAAGTCCGAGGTGTTCCAGGGCATGAACGCGGTGAAACCATTGGTGATGATGATGAGGGCGTTGAAGATGAGTCCGTACCAGCTGAACCAGGGCTGCCAGAAAGCCTTGTAAGGCAGGTCGTCTCGTGACTGGCCGCGAGCCTTGATTGCGCGCATGAATGCCAGGTGGCAGATGTTGATGCAGGTCCAGCTGATGAAGCCGGCGATGGATGTGATGTTGAGAAGCCAGTCAAACACCTGGGCTCCGCTTGAGCTTTCATTCATAAAGCCGAGAAGACCGAAAGCGGCAGTAAATGCGGCGGCGACCCACGGAACACCTTGTGCAGTGGTCCATTTGAAGCACGATGGTGCTGAGCGCTCTTCTGCCAGACCCACGAGGATACGAGAGCCGCAGTAGACGTTTGAGTTGGCGGCTGAGAGGACAACGCAGAGCAGGACGGCATTGATCAGGCCGGGAAGGACATTGACGCCGGCGAGCTTAGCAGCAATGACGAGTGGAGATGCGGACGCGTCAGTGCTGTCCGAGAGCAGATCTTCGTTGTCGTATGGGATCAGCAGGCCGATGAAGAAGACTGTGAAGACGAAGAAGAACAGAATTCGGTAGAAGGTCTTCTTGATGGCAGCTGGAACGGACTTGCGTGGGTTGGCGGTCTCTCCAGCAGCGATACCGACCAGCTCAGTTCCCTGGTACGAGAATCCGGCTTGAATCAGAACAGCCCAGAAACCAACGAATTTGCCGAGCGCCTGGTTGCCTTCGACAAGATACGCAGCAAAAGCTCCAGGATTGTCCCAAGTCTTGAAGCCGAGATATCCATGCTGTCCAGCACCAGCATCAATGCAGATGGCGAAGATGAGGAAGCCAATAACCGTCACAACCTTGATCGAAGCGAACCAGAACTCGATCTCTCCATAACACGAGACGGGCAAGAAATTGATCGCGGTAATAACAACCCAAAAGACGCCGATGAAAATCCCGACGTTGAGATCCGGCGCCCAGTACTGAATAATCAACCCCGAAGCCGTCAATTCAAGAGCGTAAGTGATAGCCCACGAGAACCAGTAAATCCAACCCATCGCGAATCCCAACGAAGGATCCACGAACCTCGAGGCGTAAACCGTGAAAGCACCTGAGATGGGAATGTATGTCGCCATCTCCCCCAACGCGACCATGACGGAGTAGACCAGAGTTCCAACGAACGCATATGCGATCAGAGCACCGGCGGGACCTGCCTTCGCAAGCGCACCACCAGATCCGATAAAGAGACCAGTTCCAATCGTGCCGCCTATCGCAATCATCTGAAGGTGTCTGGATTGCAGCCGCCGCTTGAGCTGTGCTGTAGTTCCAGCTCTGACATCGGCGCCTTTCTCGAGGTCGCTGCTACCTGAGGCAGCGGAATGTGTATCATGGAAAATTCCCTTCTCGCCCTCTGTCGCGCTATCTGCGCCTTTGATCTTGTCGTCCATGAGGCTGTAGTAGCTAGCTCTATCCGATCAAGGTCTAGTGTAGTCGGATGTATGTATGTATGACAGTAAGGTAATGGATTAATCCGACCGTAGAATTTTTCAAACTGAGTCAGACTGGAATTAGCGTGACATGTGCTCATGTGAATGAATTGCGAGAGTGAAAGGGCAGGCAGGAACAATTGAAAAACACACACGGCAAACCTGATGAAGACAAAACCTGCCCCGTTAAGAGGTCACGCTGTACATAATAAGTAGTATGTGGGACAACGGGCGCGAGCATGTCCCGTCCGTCACGGCACATGCCACCCACCGCTAACATGCGTTGGGTTGGGTGCAGTCTAGTAGCAGAAAATTTTTTGGAGCTGAAGCCCGCTAATTTCTGCGCAATGGAGTGATTGATGAGGTCTCGTGGGAGGCGAACATGGAGAGGTGAAGCGGATCGGCGGAGCGTGCGGCGACTGGCGGTGCAACGTCGCAGATGATAGACGGATCCTACTGAATCGTTATTTGACCATCGCTTTTTCCATGGCCGCGAACAAAATATTCCATGTCCGAGCTTTGCGGAGCTCGTGAAGTGAATAGAATGGATTCCGACCAATGTCTCTCACATGTGAGTGTTTGCTGTACGGCAAGCACCTCTTCGAAACCAAGGTCTGTCAAAGGTGTGAAGCCTCCTTCAAGCGTCATTCGAAAAATCACCTCGTCGTTCTTAGTGTGGCGATGGGCATACAAATAGCAACTCAGTTACGGCCGAATAATTCTCACCATTTCGCCGGCGCTTCTTTGCGGGAACACATCCTTGGCAGGGCCAGGAACTCGGCACGAGCTTGAAGCCGAAAAGCATCGTGAAAGGATTTGCTCACACTGATACTGTTGTATCGCTGCTCGCCGAACTCATCCTTTCAATGCTACGTTGACTCTGTAATGATCTGGGTTTCAAGATGCTATGAGGCTGTCGAGATCACTGGTAGAGATCGTCCACGTGCTGCGATTGCGGCAGGTGATTACTCCTTGCATATTCGTGAGTGGAACACCGCAGTAGTTTCATCTCGGGGAGATGAAATACAGACCATGCGGTGAACAGGGACACGGAACGTCTGCATGTCGCCTTGGCTATCGTCCGAATCCACCAAACCCTGCCCCATCCTTCTTGAAGAACCTGCCAATATTCCGCAAGTTCTCGTTCAGCGTCGTTGTACTCGTTCCACCATCAAGACTTGCCCTCCCACCTGGCGGACTTGCCGTTCTACTTGCTGAATTGGAAGTACCAGGAATTGGCGTGGAAGCGAAACGGTCTCCGGCTTCTCGAGCTGCATTGAGCAATGTGTTTCCAAAATTCGCGGCGTCGAAGCGAGGAGGTGCGAGCAGAGACGGCGAGGAAGCGTCCTTCAAAGCAGCGAGAGGACCACCACTGGTGTTTGCAGAAGGGACAGGTGCCGACATATTGAGTGATGCAATGAGTGGGTTGGAAGGCTGCAAGCTTTCATTCGCAGGGCTGGCCTTGTGCGCGTTGAAGAGCTCGATGAGATGGCTCTGGTCCTGCTTCCTTGTAAGACCTTTCAGCTCGAGCACCTTGCGGAAATTAGCTTCGGAGCGATCTCGAATGTGAATGAGATATGCCTGGACGAGACCTTCGGGCGGCGACGAGCGGACTTGTAGTGTCTTGAGGATCGGGTCGAGTTTGGCCGTACTCTGATTTACCCGCTTGACGAAAGCTGCATTGACAGGTATACCGGCCTCACTGTTCAGTGTTGCTAATTCTGCAAGTCCTTTCTTCAGGACGTATGTGTCGAGCAGCATCTGTTCCGAGCCAGTCTCGGAGACTGGACGACATGCAACGATATTGGTGATGTACGAGCTGGTGAGAGCGTCAACCAGATGGTCGCAGTATGCTCGCGCATACTGGGGTTTGTGCAAGTATCGCAGAATATCCTGGCTGCGATCTTTGACGCGCTGGAGAAGCGTCGACACATAGGAGCTCTGATCTCCGACCATCTCCATCTTGCTCCAAGGTATTGATCGCATCTCTCGCCATGCAGGTTCGCAATCTGCTTCGGCTTTGTGAACAAGAGCACGCACAGCTGCTGAGGCGACGCCCATGAACGTGTCTGCTTGAGACTGCAAGTCCACTTTCTCTCTCAGATCCTCGTCGATCCGACCTTTGATCCTTTCTTCCAGCTGGTTCGTGGTCGTATAGCAGTAATCTGCCGTGTTCAGGATAATGACTGCATCTTCCACGCTTGGCCCGCCAGTTTTATCCGACAGGAAGTAGAACAGGACTTGTTGCGCGTAGGCATCGAGATACTTCGCAAAGGTTCTCGAGAGCTCTTCCAGTCTGCTTCCGGTGGACAATTTCGCACATTGCGCCAGGGTCACGCGATAGTGATGAAAAAGCTCCGTAGACGAGTTGACGACCGATTGAGCATGGAACTCTTCCTCCACGTTTCGAATACCTTGTTGTCGATACTTCGGGATAAGAGTGGCCAATTGTCTGTCCTGCGATTCGACCCATATACTAAGGTAGGGCTCAAATGCTTCTGAAATGGCTTGGCTGAAACCATGTCGTTTCTCCTCGCTCGATGTGACTGTGTCCATAGAATTCCTAGATTCGCCTCCAGAAAAGCGACGCTCCAAGCTGTGCTCGAAGTCTAAGGTCTCTTGCAAGCAAGACAGCAACAGATTCACATCCGGAGGCTGTCCGTCTGCCCTTCTCATGCTCTTGTGCAGAATCGCTTTATAGTCATCCCTGGTGTTCTCGCAGAATGCGTTTGCCAGCATCTCATTGACCTTCCAGCTTGGCGGGAAGAGCATGTGGTGTTCCAAGTCGTACGTCTTGAGCATGCGATTGAACCAAGAGTATCTTCTCGATATGTTGTCCAAACTTCCGGCCTCGTCGTTGCCTCTAAAGACCTGTCTGTACTCGCGCAGCTGCGTATTACAATACCATGTTATCAACCTCGATCGCGCATGATGTCCTAGCGCATCCATGACCTGGCATGCCTCGTTCAACATCATCCTCTTCTGCTGTACCTCACCACGCGCGAATGTGACCTCGAAGTCCTCACAGACTTGCTCGAGAAGTTCACGCTGCACATCTGCAACATTCCTGCTCAATGTCGCGATCTGGTCGATACTCCTATAGCTCTTGAAATGCGCCATGAGCTGTATCACAGCTTGGAGCAAATGCGCGCACTCTCGGTACTGCCTGGTATCGCTCAGTCCTCTGAGTTGCTCGTATGCAGTCGTGAGCATCTGCAGCCTCTTCAGAGCTGTCATAGACAGCGTGAGATTCTTCTTTGTACTGTCCAGCCTCTTGATATCTGCTGTCATTTCCGTAATAGTTCGTTCTGTCTCCAATGCGCGTTCCCGCACGCCTTCGATCTTAGCAAAGAGCCCTGCGAGTTCGGCCTTCGCATCTTGTATTCGTCGAACGCTATCCGAGTCGGACGTGGTTTGGGTCGTGACGAGAGAGGAAATATCGGAGTCGAGGCCATCTTGGTAGCGTTGAAGGGATGCTGACACGCTGGAAACGGAAGAGAGCGTAGACGGATGTGAGAAAAGCGCGTTCAAATGGTCAATTGGGTCATAGTCCACTGAGAGACCGTCAGTCCACGTTCGAGGATAGCGCGTGAGATTCATGCTGGGAGCCTACCTGCATCAAGAGCATCTGAAGTCGCAGTGCCATTTGTTACGGCCATCGAAGCTCACGGAGTCATGAATACCGCAATCGTGGGCGAAGAAACAGTAGTGTATTACGCCCAAACGCCCTTCAGAATGCAACAAGGAATCGTTTAAACGCTTGGGTAAGGTTATTCTATTGTCGAGGCCACGAACGCCATGTGCAAGTGGAGCTGTTCGGAATCGGACCCAACTCCGTCCGTGCATGAGCCCTTGGGAGACATGAGCCCTTGTCTAGAAGTACAACAAAACACATGCTTTGACTGAATGAAAAGGCGGCGCCGAACACTTGATCAGTTGAAAATCTATTAAGGTCTATAGCATCATTCTTGGTGCGCTTTCCCAAGATCAATACCAAATCTTCTTCCTCCTCTCCCATCATCCCACCACCCCGAACTCACTCACCAACCCTCCCAAAGGCCTCGACAACGCATCTCAGCATCGCTCCAATACCCCGAGCCTTATACGAAGCAGCCTCTCTCAGCAACTCCGAGCCGGAAAGAAGACTAGCCGCTGCAGCGATACTACAAGGGTTCTTTGGTAAGACTTCTTTCGTGCGGATGAAATTCGTCATGATGATAACGCAAATGGCCATGAGACCGAGTAAGACTTCCAAGATCCGTGTCGAGACGACATTCTGTGTGAGTCGTCGTCGATCGAGTCTCGTTCTTGCCCCGGTGACTGTAGATGGCGTGTTACTGTTCTCATCGCTGCTGTCTACGCCAGAGTCTTGATTGGCGAGCTGAGCATATGTTAAACCCCAAAGTCTTCCGAGCGTGCCGTTTAGCGCTGCATTGTTTCCTTCGCCGACTAGGTCTTCTAGTTTGAGTTGGGGATTTGTGGCTAGGAGGGGTGCGAAGGCTAGGTCTGAATTGTTGTATGTGAAGTGGTCCATTGGCCAGATTGACGTCCAGACTGGGAGGATGCCTTCGAAGGTACTGGTTGGTTCTTTCTCCATACATGTCGAAGCCATGATCTTGCGAGACGTCTTTCGGAGGCACGGAATCATCCACGTCTACGGAGAGGATACGCTTGCTTTGAGCATCGATTGTGGCATTTGTCTGGACTTGATCGACCCACGCACGACATGTGCTGACATTGAGACTTTCAGAAGTCCCGTCACTGGTGGGAATCTTGCCGTATATGAGTATGACGAATGGACACTCAGGAGAGACCCAGTCGAGTGTGGTGAACTCGTAATACGATAGACCAGAAGGATTTCCGAATCCGTAGTCAGTTCCGGGAAGCGCCAGGAGCTTGTGGTATGAGTTATTGCAACTCTTTGGGGAGTTTGTGAGTGTGATACTCGCTGGCGTATTGTACTTGCCTGGCCGTATGGTGATACTTCGCTCGTTGACTGGCAAGACGAACTCGTTGTAGGTCCATCGTGGCATGGTCAAATTTTTGTTGACGAGCATCGAAAGGATGATTGCTGTCTTGTCCATATCACTGTCGGAAGCAGCTTTCATGAATGAGACTCCAGTGCTTGTGCTGTATGATGCGATCTGGGTCGAGTTGAATAACTGGGTGCTGTAAAGGCCTGAGGAAACAATGGTAAGGGGGAAAGCAAGCAACGTAGCAATAGTAATTGCCAGAATCCCCTATCTGCCACCTTTAGTCGAGGTCCATAGTGTCGTCACGGTCAATTGCCATTGGTCCGCATTCATTAAGGCAGAGCGGGCATCTTGTGGCTTGCGTCTGAGGCTTGAATATGGTTGAATGATCTTCGCTTCAGAAGCGACTGCGCCAACACTCATTGAAATTAAGAGCATGACTGTGCCGGGCACATATCTCCAAGCATATCGTCCATCGGTATCAGAAATTAGAGTTGCGAGACCTTCCTGACGAAGTGACTTCTGAAGGACGAGCTCAAGGGCGATGACGGCGCCAAACAAGATCAGAACGAGAGCCGCTGTGGCCTATAGCGAGAGCGATAACGGTATCCACCACTGCACTTGGTCTTTCTTGCGATCGGCCTGAATACCATCACGATTTAATTCTTTGCTGTCTTCGAACAGATCCACTGCAAAGGATTTGGAAGCGCTAACGCTGCTTGCACAAGGCAAACCGCCAAGACGGTTACGCATTTGTTTCTCGTTGGCAGTGCTGAGTGGAGCGAATTCGTGTAGCTGGCTGCACTTCGATGTAATAAGCGCAAGTCCAGCGATAGAGCCAGGATCTCGAGGCGTCGATCCTCGTCCATCGAACCAAACTAGAGGTATTGTAAGTACTGTCAGCACAGCTAAGGCTGCTGCCATGCCTATCAGCGACAATTCGCGAACTCGAAGTCGCTGCTCAGTACTATGCAGCATCCCATTGTATTGTTTCACGCCATCGGCCATGAGATTTGACTTTGCAATCTGTGTCGATACCACTCCATAGAGTTGTTGAGTGCCTTCGAGAAGGCCTGTCTGTAGGCCCATCATGCTTTTCGGCTGTGTCACGGCAAGGTATAGATTGAAAAAGTCGTCGAAGGAATAGAACCAGAGATGACGATAGTCGTATGAGTTCGCTCCGTTGCCGGAATGGTTCAGGAAGGTGAGCGTAGAATTCCGAGTCTGCCATATTGTACCGAAAGCGTTACTTGAGTCTAAAAGGCTTTCTTGGAACATAGACAGCATGTCGGGATTTGTGATCGAGTCGTCGTGAATCACTACTTCAGATCCGTTTGTCTTAGTAGCAAGCAATGCGCCAGATGTGTCGATCGTGACTGGCACTTCTGCCAACGTGTTGCGCTGCTGACAGACCAATGCTGTAACGTTGGAGGCGAGCTCGGCCGTCGAATTGAGGTTTGGGTTGAAATTGGCAACAATCGTGCCAGTGGCAATGAACAGTCGAGCCACATCGTCACTGTTCGATTCGTTACCTTTTGAGAGCGTAGCAAAGCCGAAGGTGAGATTGTAGGCGTATACACTTCCAGATGTGCCAGCATCTTTGGGCCAGCTGCTACGGCATATGCTGCAAGAGGACGACTCTATTTTGTATTCCGGGATTATGGAAGTGCATTTGTAGTCGCATTCCTGATCGTAAGTGTAGAATTTGCCAGGAACACAGTCTAAGCCGGCCCTGAAAGCGTCCACTGTGGCGTCTATGGTTGCTGTCGACAACGATAGCCCATCTGATTGTGCAAGATGCAGGTTTGGTATTGCATATTCGCCTGAAGTACCGACAGGAAACGCTTTGTTCAGTTCACTGGCCCCATATGCAAAGATAGCCTGAATGCTTCGATTCATTGCACTCGTGTCCTATGCGGAAGGATCGAATCTATCACTGGACAGTAGCGCTACATCGGCACTGGAAACGACAACATCTTCAAGTGCGAACAGACCAGTTGATAGCACGATCAAGAGTTTGAGTAGCAACGAGCAAGTCGTACCAAGGGCGACTGACCAGTGCTTTAGCCGAATAGATCTCCACAAGACCACGGGCTGTGCATCAGAAATGTAATCAAGTAGCAAGGTCTCTGATGCTCGGCTTCTTCCTTGGTGCAGGATCTGCCAAAGGATCATTTGTCGAAGCCTGGTATCGGTATGATCCCACAATGAGAGCACAATTGAAAGGACTGCAGACACACGCTGTTAGCACAGAGCCACATAATTCTACGAGTACTCACTCAAGGTCGGTCCGTATGTCCAAAGATAATGCAAGCTTTTATGAGACCTCGCAATGCCCTTTTCTGCGTGGTCGCTGATGTACAGCACAACCAGTGCCACAATGAGGAGGACAAAAATTACAACAAAGCCCCAGATGGTGCGCTTTCGCAAAGCAGCAGGCCTCCATAAACTTTCTCTTGATAGTTTCGCATCTGTAACAGGTTCGATTGTGGTTTTATCTAGCGTTTCTGAAGATGGCATGAGGCGCACTTCATCGCTGGCCACCATGAATCCCGCAGAGGCAGCCACTGGCTTGTCCAAACCGGCAGGCCTTTCTCATACTGAAGATTTGCCATGAGAATCATCTGCACTGTGGTGGCTCCCATGCTGTATCAAGGCGTCAAAGGGCGTTGATCGTTCGACCATCTCGACGTGCTGGCTGGCATGAGCTGTCGTGCTTCCGAGAGGCACGTCGCGGAGTTCGTAGCTGTCCGTATTGTCCACTGGCATGTGGGCACTCATCCCGCGTCATTCAGTGCACATTGCATGCTGCAGGTGGAAACGACGACATGTAGGAGAAGCTGAAGAGAAGATATTTGAATGGCCGGCCAATAGTCGGCCAATACCTAGTAGGTAGTCGGAGGATTGACTGCCTAGTGCACCGCCCTGTGCTCTGTGGGGGCGGAAACTAATACTTGCTCTGCTTAAGCGACGACCGCAGCTGAAGCCGCTTAAGACGATTATTCAAGCAAACCAGATGATCTTGAACACCTTTGTAGAAGAGGCTGGCCGGCTGGGTGGTTCGTGGAGTGCTACGTGCCGTCCGCGCAAACTATGAAGAGGTAGCGGAATATTGGCGAGCAATCGTATGCCACGATCAAGTGCATTCTTATAAATCTTCTGCATTGAGCTGTAGGAGCTGCCAGTATAATCCTCGCTGTCTTCGTCGTCTTTGGTATTGCTCTGCTTTTATCGGCGGCTTCTCTGGACAGCCTGATGGTACTCTTGGCTTCGCCCGCGACTTCGCAGCGCATGTAATCTCAGCAATCAGACATCCTCGATCTCGGCTGTGGAATCGTTTATCCCTAGGCATCAGCCTGGTGTCAAGGCCTTCGTCCGTGGACATAATCCGCTAGGCTGCGCGTGAGGCTGAGACTGTGTAGTTTGCTGTTCGAGACATTATCGGGCGGCCTTTTGCGCTCCGATGGCTCGTCCACGAGCCTTGGAAAGGTTTGAGATGCATAGTATACAGCAACTCTGAATGTAATGGTGTATCATTGAATAATACAGGTGAAGGCTGGCGCTGGTGCCTCAAAGCGAGCGCCTGCATGCCTTCACGGATGTGGCTTGGCAAGCTCGGATCATCCGAACCCTGCTAGGTCCTGAGCTTAACGGCAAGGACAATAGACAATTGAACCTAAGTCTGGACTCTTCACCTTCACCTTCAACGTGCTCGCGCAGTCTTCTACTGCACGAGCATCCAATACTTCTCTTCGCTACAGCCGATAACAGACCACTATCCTTGACCACACTTGCTCACGCCGACAACTTTGTTAAGAACAGGTCGCGCTCATTACCAGCACCAAATACCACAACACTCACTACCAGCTACACCTCGAACAGGCGCCAACATGGTGTCTCGCACCAGCACCGACCGTCGCCCACCACGCGGTCCAGCTGCCATGCGCCGGCGAGGTGACCGTGACGGCGATGTCGCCATGGACTCGATCGCAGTCATGGGCCGCAGCAAAATCGGCAAGGCCGCACCTACCGGACCAGCAGCCACTCGAGCCACGCGCAGCGGCGGAAAGGACATCCTCACGACGGGCGGCCGACGCGAACTCATTCGAAAGGCTGCAAGCGGCGATGTCTCCATGAGAGAGCCTCGTGCGCCAAGCTCAGCGGTCGTCCTTAAGATCGATGGTTGGACCAAAAGCAAAGCCGCAGACAACACCGACCGCGGCCGCAAATCCCTCACGCAGTGGCTAGAGAAGAAGGCGGGCATGAGACTAGGGAGAAGAGACGTGAGAATCAGGAAGGTATGACATATCCTCGCAAGCCCTTTGCGAGCTCGCCGCGCATCCGGTCCGCCCTCGTTAGCAGCCAATTCTCAGAACGACGACCGTGATTAAGCTACTGGCCAGCCGCTACCCTTTGGGTGACTTCGTGCATCCGTAATTAAGGAATACTAATTTGTGTAGACCAAGCAGGATGGAGACACATTGCTGATCACCGTGCCATCGGTGGATGCAAAGGCATATCAGCGAATGGATGGATACGAGTGGGCGGGTGCAAAACTCAGCATCAAGCGCGAGGGAGATGCAGGCGAAGAGAAGAAGGACAGCCAGACAGAGGATCTCAAGGCCATGCTAAGAGGCGTGCTTGAGCGACGATGGAATCCTGACACCAAGGTTCTGGATCTCACGGCACTCGGACAAGACCCGGACCTGAAAGCCTCATCCATGTTCGATAAGAGGTCGACCACCAGCAAGTTCTTTCCTGCACTCATGAAGGTCCTTGATATGTCCTTCGAAACTTCACATGAGCGCGATGAAGCCATCTCTGGCGTCACGCTTGCCAATAATGCTTTGGAGAATCTCGACATCGTCAAGGAACTCTCCAGAACGCTGCCAAATCTCCAAAACCTTGATCTTTCAAACAACGCATTCGCCAATATGGCCGCATTGGATCTGTGGAGACGACGATTCAAGAAACTGCAGAACCTCATTTTGAACGGCAACCCGCTTGAGCAGAACGAGCCCAACTTTGCGACTGAGATCGTCAAATGGTACCCGTCACTGATGTTCCTCAACGGCGTGCAGGTCCGCACTGAGGAGGATGTCAAGAATCAAAACAACCTCACCAACCTTCCGTTCCCAATTCGTTCGCCACAATTCCAGGACGAGGGTCAAATCGCCGAGACCTTCATTCGCAACTGGTTCATGGGCTTCGACAACGATCGACCGCAGCTTGCGCAAGTGTACTACGACGAGAACTCCGAATTCTCGCTTGCTGTCAACACAGCTGCTCCCCGAGATCCTGCCGGAAAAGTAAGTACTGGACCACAAGAATGGGATCAGTACATCAAGCACAGCCGGAACCTCAAGAAGTTGAATCACCTTGGAGCCCGAGCCTCTCGTCTATACCGCGGCACGAAGGCGATCAGCGAGCTATTCGCACAGCTGCCCAAGACACAGCATCCGACACTCGAGGAATCCACCAAGTGGATGATCGAATCGCATATTCAGCCTGGCATTCCAGACCCAACGGGTGCCAGCCCATCTGGCGTCGACGGCTTCTTCATCTCCATCCACGGCGAGTACAACGAGCCCGAAACACAGAAGCAGCGCAGCATGGACCATGCAATCTACATTGGTCCTGGTGGCTCTATGGGAGTGCGCGTAGTCAGCCACACTGTGACCATTCGTGCCTACGGTGGTGACCAGGCTTTCTTGCCTATCGTGAACACCCCACCGATGCCAGCTGCAGATGCGTCTATCGCAGATGGTTTGCCACAACTGCCAGTAGGCGTCTCGCTCGAAATCGCCGAGCAGATGGTGGCCGAGTTGAGCAAGCAGACCAACTTGACACCTCAAGGCTCGCATGACTGCTTGACACAGACAGCCTGGAACTTCGACGCTGCACTTCAAGCTTTCAACAACGTAAAGGCCAGTCTTGGACCAGAATGGTTCATCAACGGCGTCGCGGCAGCATAGAGTGCACCGTGGCGAATACGAAAGATCCGAAGATGAAGATGCGACAGGAAACGTGGCGATGACCGCACTGTCTTTTATGTGACATTGTTTTAGCGAGGCGCATGGGTGGCATACTAGAGGAACCGCGAAATTGTGTTTATAAGGGAAAGGAAAAGATCTTGTATTTTGGGAAGAATAGCAAGGGCGCTTTGGGTTGAGTTTACGAGACGATGATACCAGACTGCACGGCTGCATGGGCTTTTGAGACTTGGACTTGGGGGTGCCTCCGGGGGTATTGAGGCATAGAAGGAAGGCTTAGATACTACAATTTTATCGACGCGCGAAGAGACAAATCATGAAATTGAGAGCGATATGCTTTCGGTGGAGTGGATGCCTCTTTTGCGATTTCAGCTGGGCACAGCGGACAGAGACAGAGCTTCTTCTTGCCCTTTTCCTTTCCATTCCTTTTCAAGTTGTTCACGTGAGCTGAAAGGAGGTCGAGGATGCGACGAACGAGTCCGACATGCTTTTATGCAAAGAGCAACGTGAGTCGGGTGTCACAGGGCATGCTCCCTGGAGCAGAGATGAACAGGCAGAGGGTATACTTTTTGGCAGAAATTGCGCAATCGATTGGAGGAGGCTTTGATTCGAAGGCTAGCAATATATATGGTTTTTGCGATAAGTTACTGCGAAGTTAGTAGTAGTGAAATGCAGGCCAGGATGCGACGGGAGTTTTGCTGTCTCATCAGGTCACGTCTCTCTCAATAGACACCATCCCGAAAAGACTCAGTATAGATATTTCTACAGTAGTGATCTGTCAGCAAACATCCTCGTGCAAAAACGGCAATGCAATTTCGTAAATTCTTTTTTTTTCAGGTCTTTTTTTTCCCCTTTTCTAAGCATCGACGGCCTGTATACGTCGGTACTGGCCATGCCTTTTCCGGCTCTTCCTAAAGATTATGGGTCATGGTCGTCGACTTTTGTTTTGTCGACATCATCATTGAATTTTGGTGGAAATTG
Organism: Pseudocercospora fijiensis CIRAD86; assembly: GCF_000340215.1. NCBI lineage: Eukaryota > Fungi > Ascomycota > Dothideomycetes > Mycosphaerellales > Mycosphaerellaceae > Pseudocercospora > Pseudocercospora fijiensis. The sequence goes on from NW_006921539.1 coordinate 590,910, forward strand.
TGGTGAGCGGTTGGTAACGTACCTTGGGGTTTTTTTGTGTGTGGCTGAGTGAGGAGGGTGTGGGGTGGGAAGGCTATCGGGAGTCAATGAGGAGGATGAGGGAGATGTCGTTGTAGAGCCCTCGGCCATGCGTGTGATGCATGGAAGTGATGATGGATGTGGAATGATATGTGAGCTGAGATGTTACGGTAGTTCGAGGAGAGAGATCGGATCGGATTGTTCAATTCAAGAATATTTCAAAGGCCGCGACGGGCCGTTGTTCCGAGGCTTAAATTTAGTATAGACCCTTCCTTCCCAAATGAGCCACCTTCCAAGTGTCCTCGACCACTAGCCAGAATAATGTAAGCAAACGCCTGCTTGGAAATACCCTTTCTCGCTGCGAATAGCTGTCCTCGCCCTCGTCACTCCTTGCTCCCTTCGCTTGGAACGAATCGACTTACACCCTACATCGAATAGTGGTTCGCGACGTTTCCAATCCCTTTGTTTCGACACTGCAACCTTTGTTACGACTACCGCGGATCCGTATGAGCATATCAATAAGGGATCCTGGACGGATACGGGTCTGATACCTGGCCTTCTGGTAAAAGGTGTGCCTGTCTGGCACATGGACATTCAGTATACAATGCGCTGACATTTTGGCTTGCTAGAGCGACAGTAACACACGATGCGGTGCACGGGAATGCATGCGTTCTACCTTGCAGTCTTCACTCTTCTAGGTGGGGCTCATGGAAGATCACATGCTTCTCCTGCGTCTTCAGCAAGTCGAGATGTTTGCGCAGTAGGCTCATGCTCCGATTCTCCTCGTTTTTCAATCCCTATTAACTTCCTTCAGCTTGAACCCTCCTCGAAAGTCTCAGACGCTTGCGCATCTTATGGCGACCTCAACAACTTGAACGACAGATTACATCCTTACGTACGAAATCTTGCGAATAATACCGACTTCTTCTCGTATTATCGATTGAATCTATACAACAAGAAATGTCCGTTCTGGGATGATGAGAATGGGATATGCGGGAATCGAGCGTGTGCTGTCATTACGGTGGACGACGAGGAAGATATTCCGGAAATATGGAGGGCGCAAGAATTGAGTAAACTGGAAGGGCCAAAAGCAGAGCACCCGGGCAAGAAACAGCAAAAAGAGAGGCAGCAGCCGCTCCTGGGCCAGCTTGGAGCAGATGTCGGAGAGAGCTGCGTGGTGGAGATTGATGATGAATCTGACGAACGAGATTATTGCGTGCCAGAAGATGAGAGGGCCAGTGCTAAAGGAGACTATGTCAGTCTGGTGGAGAACCCGGAACGCTTTACTGGATACTCTGGAGATGGAGCACATCAGGTCTGGGAATCCATATACCGGGAGAACTGTTTCTCCAAACCAGTGTCGATGGAGCAAAGCTCACGCAACATGGGCCAGTCGGCTGTGTCTGCATTGTCTCAGGACCAAGCGCAAGCAGCTTTAGAGTTGAAGCAAGTGATGAAGGCAAGCAGACCGGACGATGGGTTGGATTTCGAGGACGAATGCTTGGAGAAGAGGGTGTTCTATCGAGTCATCTCTGGTATGCACGCATCGATATCTACGCACCTCTGTTACGACTATCTCAACCAATGGACTGGAGAATGGGGACCAAACCTGACGTGCTACAAGGAGAGATTACACGGCAAGCCGGAGCGCATATCCAATCTTTACTTCAACTTCGCGCTTGTCTCGCGAGCAGTTGGCAAGCTGCGGGACTATGTGCAGGACTACACATTCTGCACTGGCGACCCTGAACAAGATGCCAAAACCAAGAAGATGATCACCAAGCTGGCCAACGCCATTCCTCCTGGACCGATGATCTTTGACGAGAGCGTCATGTTTCAAGACCAAACGCCGGATGGTATCAGTTTGAAAGAAGACTTCCGCAATCGATTCCGCAACGTCAGCCGGGTTATGGACTGCGTAGGCTGCGACAAATGCCGACTGTGGGGCAAGGTCCAGACCAATGGATTTGGAACGGCGCTGAAAGTGCTTTTCGAGTTCGGTCATGAGCACGAGGGTCAGGACAAGCCACTTCTCCGCAGAACCGAGCTGGTGGCGCTGGTGAACACGCTGGATAAGATCAGCTCGGCGCTCAAAGCATTGGAGCATTTCAAGGCCATGGTAGAAGCGGAGCAAGCAGGCAAGTCGGTGGCTGAGGCTGAGAATACGCCGCGACCGTCAGCGCGAATCGAGCCGAGCAGTGTACCAAATTTCGACGATCTGGATGAGCTCGACGATTTTGATCACGACGACACACCCGCCCGCGACCCCGAGACGATCAGCGAAATCTTTTGGGCGGAGCTCGACCTGGTCTTCCGGGCATGGGTTTTCGTGCTCAGAAGCTGGGTCGAGTTGCCAACGAAAATTCCGAGTATCGTGGCGACTGAGTTCTTCCGGCTCAGTGACTTCTGGCTGGGACGACCGGTTCGGCCGAGAACGTGGGAAATAAGATTTCCGACGAAGGACGAGTTATGAATATCATGTTCATTTTTTTCTCGATGAACACTGTTTTGTATTTAGAAGAAGCATAAGCGATGGCGCCGTGGCGTATGGACATGGAGTGTGGGAGTGGCTAAAACAACAAGTGTACATTTTGATCGGAGCAGGACTCCCCAGGGATGTGGAGTACAATACCCATTGTTTTTCCCGTTCTACTACAGTACAGTATCGACAGTTTGGCGCAAACAGGCGCGTGCGATAGACCTGGTCACAGATTGACAGCCACTCTACTCTCGAATCAGATGGAGGTGCGTTGGAGAAGGCCAAACGGGACACAGCGGCGTGTGTGTGGAAGGCAAGGCAGGTGGTGGAGGCACGGGCACGTAGACGTCGTATCGGTGGCAGAGGCCACGTACCCAGTGAAACGCAAGGCACAGCCGGCAGTGCAGCGAGGAGTCAGGGACTATAATAGTGCAGCGCGGAGAATTGGCGGGTGATGAAGGTTCGGGCACGCGACGCAGGGCTGCGATTGGCTCACGATTCGAAAAGCTTGCAACGAGCGTGCAGCGGGAAAGACGGGAAGCGACAAGCGCCGGTCTCTGATGGGCTGGTCTGGATGAGGCTAGCGCGTGCGGCGTGCGCGTGCCCGGAGCGAGGAAGGCTCTTCTCTTCTCGCCAATAGTCGCACATGTAGTGGTGTGCCCACCAAACTTCACTCCCACCTTGTCTGGAGTCTTCGTCTCAACCATCGAAGCGCCTGTCGCTCACTTTCGCAGCAATTCGCTGTCTTTGCTTCTCCTCACTCATTTGACCTGCTCAGCCTGCGACAAAGGTGCACTCACGCCGTCCCACACCATCTTTAGCACTCGCCGTCGGCCATACCTCGACATTCCTTGCACCACCCATACTACTTGCGCAGACTGTGTCCGCTGCACACCACTCACTCCCTTGCCATAACCCCGATTCCACTGGACCTCCTCTGGTAGCTCTTGCATCGACTAGTTTGAACGACCAACCATCGCTATCCGAAGCCTTCGACGTATCCGCAGACTGTGCCTCGAGACGCGCCAGGGCTCATCTCTTACCATCGACCCTCCCATCACATCGAGAGACGACATCATCAACGACCAAAAGCAAATTCGAGCCCCAAGTCAACCATCTCAGCTATTAACGACTGCCGTGAAGGACGTTGAAGATCTTCGTGATCGCTCGCGACTGCCGACACTAACAAACGTCGATCGTCAACGGGAAACAGCAGTAACGACTCGTCCACAACACTTGCACCACTCGACCATGTCGCTTGCTCGTGCCTTCACCATAAGGCTGAGGGATGATCCCCGGCCGAATATTCACATCGGTCGCGCGGCCAGTCAACGTGCTGGCAGACCCGTTCGTCTGGCCCAAATCTCATCGCCTGTGGCCTTGGTCTCCTCGTCCAACGCTCTTTCTTTCGATGCACCGGACATCGTTGGCACCAAACGCATTCAATATCGCGAGACATCAGCTTCATCGACGTCCAACAATGGCGACGACAGTGATGCCAGCACCATGGACTTGAACAGCAACACCGATGCCTCTTCCATCGAGAACTCACCTATCGAT